>NC_091282.1:484152550-484222550 GCF_032444005.1 Ranitomeya imitator | reverse complement strand
AAAGTTTTGTGATGTAATTTCATGGTTCAACACCACCTTTTTCATGCTGATGCAGTGGCATCGGGGTAATGGGATTAGGGCTTGGTGTCAGCAGCTCTCATTGACAACTAGCCCTAGCCTTGGTAATGAAAAGGTGTCAGCCGGACACCCTTGTTACTAAGCCTATAAGTAAAAGCAAACACACACAAACACACACACACACACATTGTCACCAGCCTATGTAGGAGCGTTAACAGAATGAATGTACATAGGCTATAACCAGACAGCAACTGTTAATTTTAAAGAAAAAAAATGAAAAAAATTGCGTAATTTTAATAAGCAGCAGAAGGAAAGACGATGGTTGAGGGCTGATGTTAATATTCTGGAAAGGAGCCAATAGCCATAAACATCGTTTGTGCCTACTGCTATGGGGATATATAACAATTTCCTAAGGGTGAAAGACGACTATGACCTATGACTGGTGCACTAAAGGCAATGATCAGAGATTTAGGTACCTACATTCACCCAAATTTGTTTGTTACATAATGTGGTTAGTCTTGTGTAAGATCTGTGTATAGTAATTACTTTACGTAATGCTACTTGTAATGTTGTAGTGTTTGAAATGCTGTTTGTAACACTGCTGTAATACCATAATTTCCCTAGGGATTAGTAAAGTGCATCATATCGTAAAGGTTCCCAGGCTATTACTATGAGCTCACAGCTGTTTGCTTAGCCTTTACTGGCTAGTTTTCAGGGAAACCAGAGAAAAAAATTTGACATAGGGTCCCCTTATAAAATCTAACCAGTAAAGGCTAGGCAGACAGCTGTGGGCTGACATTAATAGCCTAGGAAGGGGCCATGGATATTGGCCCCTCCCAGACTAAAAACATCAGCTCTCAGCTGCCCCAGAAAAGGTGAATCTATAAGATGCGCCAAATCTGACACTTGGCCACGCTCTTCCCACTTGCCCTGTAGCGGTGGCAAGTGGGGTTCATATTTGTGGGGTTGATGTCACCTTTGTATTTTCAGGTGACATCAAGCCCACAGATTAGTAATGAGAGGCATCTATAAGACACCTATCCATTAGTAACGCCATAGTGATATTGTATGAAAACACAGACACCCAGAATAAAGTTCTTTATTTGAAATAATGACACTGACTCCTTTAATTAATTTTAATCAAACCATACTCACCGAACGCCTAATCCCCCAAAGCCAACATCTCCTGCAACAAAAATAAAATAATAAAACACAAAATTCCTCACATCTCCACAGAGAAGACAATCCATTATGTCCCACGACGATCCTGATCACTTTGAGAGCCACTTTGACACTTGGCCACGCTCTTCCCACTTGCCCTGTAGCGGTGGCAAGTGGGGTTCATATTTGTGGGGTTGATGTCACCTTTGTATTTTCAGGTGACATCAAGCCCACAGATTAGTAATGAGAGGCATCTATAAGACACCTATCCATTAGTAACGCCATAGTGATATTGTATGAAAACACAGACACCCAGAATAAAGTTCTTTATTTGAAATAATGACACTGACTCCTTTAATTAATTTTAATCAAACCATACTCACCGAACGCCTAATCCCCCAAAGCCAACATCTCCTGCAACAAAAATAAAATAATAAAACACAAAATTCCTCACATCTCCACAGAGAAGACAATCCATTATGTCCCACGACGATCCTGATCACTTTGAGAGCAGTCACTGATGTGATTTCTCTCAAAGACAGCCGGTGATACAATTACAGGAGGTGTATCACTGAGTTTCTGTGAGAGAGTTCACCGGAGTTTATCAGCAGATCAGCTCTGGTGATCTCACTTACAGCACCACCACTGCGTGAGAAAGTTCTCACATCGGTGGTGCCATAAGTGAGATCACCTGAGCTGAACAGCTGATGAACTCCAGTGACTTTGCTCCCGACACCTCAGTGTTACCTCCTGTCAGTTTGCCTCCAGCAGCCGGGTAGAGCAGTCACATCTCCCGATGTGACTGTTCTACACATGAGATCACCGTGGGATACTCAAGATTACATGGACTATGGCGGATGAACAGGTGAGTATATGGTGGGTTATTATTGTACATTATTTCTAGGAGACGAGGGCCTCAAGGATTTGATGTTAGGTGAGTATAATAGGTTTTTATTTTTATTTGAACATGTATGTAATTATTTTTTTTTTTAACTGTGAGCACAGGCGCCGGCAGATGAGACTACTTCTGCCATCAGCGGCACCTGCTATCACTGTTATCAGTGACAGCAGATGTAGCCCTGTAGGAGCAGTAGTCTCATCATCCCATGCCTGCTGACCTGCGGTAAGTTTTTACCACGTGTCACTGCTGAAGGTCACAGTCACAGCTGTGGGGTCAGTCTGACATTTGACAGCATGACCCCGCAGCGCTCTGACTGACAGTCTTGGGCCTTGGTCACACTTGCGAGTGTGATGCGTGAAACTCACGTGAGTCTCTCACATCAATACCCGGCACTCGGAACCGGAGTGTGCTGCTGCATGTATTTCTAGCAAGTGTGACCCCGGCCTTACCGGCGATTGCACTACCGTCGATAAGAACCACTCGCTGGTGTTTCCCATGTCCCATGATATCACACAGATGACAGCATGGGAAACACTACAGGGAGCTGGTAAATCACAAACAAATACCTGCGTTTTTGCTGCGGATTTGACTGACTCAATTGAAGTCAATGGGTGAAAAGCGCTGAGGAAATGCACAAAGAATTGACATGCTGTAAAAAAGAATGCACTGCAAATATACAAGGAAAATTACCGATCATGTGCACAACAGTTCAGGATTGTCAATTAAAAAATGCCTCAAAAACACATCAAAAACGCACTGTGTCAGCAACCTAAAAGTTTGAGTTTAATTTAAATTAAATATCATGCTTTTATTCATTTATTCGAAAGAACGAAGGAGAGAAAATTCCATTGGAAATTTTAAGCTCATCTCCACTTGTAAAAAAAAAAGGTGCAAGAAATAAAGCTGTAGGCTGCATTCACACATGTGAAATCTCTGGTTCTGCTATCTTTAGTTTCTGTTTTCAGTTGGTTTCTGCAGCCGTCTCTGTGTTTCTAATAGGAGGTAACCTGTTTTTATACCCAGTCCTTAGATCTTTCAGGGACCTCCTTCCCCCCATCTATAGGTCTTCGCTGAGATTAACCTAGGATCGTCGGTGGGTCTATTCACAAGGAATGGGTCGCCCACTACATCGTAGGGTATCAGCCAAGTCTCAGTGCAGGGTCAGTTTTCCCCCTTCTATCCTAGTTCTGTGTTGCAATTCCGAAACAGTTTGTCCAGACATACAAAAAAAAAAAAATTATCTCCCGGATTCCTTCAATATGTGCAGCATCCAAGAACTTGCTCAACACTTGCAAGGGGTAACTTTGGAAGTAGCCGACCTGCAACAGCACGTGAGTAATTACTCTGGAGCACGCTCTGAAGAACCTAAGGTAGGATTACCTGAGTTTTTTTTCTGGTAAACAGCAGGAATTTTTTACATTTAAAAATGCATGTTTACTATATTTTCGGCTTAGACTCAGATCCTCATTGAGTGAATTACAGCGTGTGGGGATTATTATGTCTTTATTGCAAAATGAACCCCAAATTTGGGCATTTTCATTACATCCTGATGATCCTTGTTTGATATCAGTAGAAGCATTTTTTCTGCTATGGGGTTATTATATGATGATCCTGATCGGGTCACATCAGCTGAGGCAGAGCACAGACAGCTTAAACAGGGTTCTGTTGATGCTGAGAGGTATTGCAGCCAGTTCAGACGATGGTCCGCAGAGGTCAGGTGGAATGACCCAGCGCTCAAGAGTCAGTTTTTAGCAGGTTTGAGTAAAAGAGTTAAAGATTTGCTCATTGCATATCCTGCACCTGATACTTTGGAAACTGCTATGCAGTTAGCTATCGTGTGGATAGAAGATTGAGAGACAGACAGAATGAAGAGAAGGCTCTTATAATGCTGAACTCCGTCTCTCAGGATAGCCCCGTCGACAGCGGGGAACCGATGCAACTTGGGGTGATGTCCTCTCGTTCCCAGGAGAGGGAGAAGAGGTTTTCTGAAGGGCTATGCTTGTATTGTGGTAAGGATGACCATTTTATTAAGCAATGTGAGGTTTGCATAAAGAAAGAGAAAAAAAGGTCAGTAGGAGTAACACTCCAGTTCGTATTGCGGTTTTATGATCCGCAGGAGTATTTTTTCTGGTAATACCACGTATCATAGTCATTCCATTGATTTTCAGGTAATGGTGGATTGTGGTTCTGCACTTAATTTGATTGATCAACAATTCCTAGACAAATATAAGTTTGATTCTCAACCATTGTCATCTCCTATTCCTGTTGTGGCTATTGATAACACTCCTCTGGAACATGGGTGTATTTCTCGAAAGGTTACTGGGTTCCCAATTACTGTGAATATGGAACATCAGGAGTGTATAGACTTGTTTGTCCTTGCTAAATTACCTTGCCCAGTTGTCCTGGGTTTACCCTGGTTAAAAATGCGGGTCAGGGGTGTTATGGTAATTTTGTAATCTTCACATTACTGCTGTTGTGAGGAAGGAGCTACCTGAAGCCATTCAGGATTTCTGAAGGGTATTTTTGGAGTTTGAGTCGCAAGCTCTACCACCCCATAGAGATTATGACTGCACTATTAAGTTCGTCCCAGGTGCCACATTTCCTAAGAGTTGTTTATTTAATCTGACGATTCCCTGGAGGGAGGCCTTAAAGGAATACCTACAGAATAGTTTAGCTGCAGGTCATATAAGACCCTCTAAGGGTATGTGCACACATCAGGATTTCTTGCAGAAAATTTCCTGATAAAAACCAGACATTTCTGCCAGAAATCCACATGCGTATTTACCGCGATTTTACAGCGATTTTGACGCGTTTTTGATGCGTTTTTTGTGCGTTTTTTTCCCAAATGCATAGAATTGCGGGAAAAACACAGAAAATCCGCAAAAATAATGAACATGCTCATTTTTTTACCGTGATGCGTTTTTTTCACGGAAACAAATGCATCCATGTGCACAAAACATGCAGAATGCATTCTAAATGATAGAATGCATAATGTATGTGTTTTTAATGAGTTTTTATAGCGTTTTTAGCACGAAAAAAAGGCGAAAAAACCTGAACGTGTGCACATGGCCTAAGTCCCATGTGGTTGTAGGATTCTTTTTTGTCAAAAAGAAGGATGGGGGCCTTAGGCCGTGTCTGGATTTTTGGGAGATTAATATGATCACTGTGCACAATCCTTACCCGTTGCAGCTGATTCCGGATTTGTTTAACCAACTTACCGGAGTGAAATGGTTCTCTAAGATTGACCTTCGTGGGGCATATAATTTGCTGCTGGTGAAGGAGGGCAATGAATGGAAGACAGCCTTTAATACCCCAGAAGGTCATTTTGAGTGTCTGGTGATGCCTTTTGGCCTTACTAATGCACCTTCGTTTTTTTTTTAATTTCATTAATGTCATTCTGAGGTCATTGATTGGTAGGAGTATTATTATTTATTTGGATAATATTTTAATCTTCTCGCCCGATTTGGAGTCGCATTGGCAGAGAGTCTGCGAAGTTCCACAGATTGTGAGCGAAAACTCACTCTTTGCTAAATTGGAGAAGTGCGAGTTTGCGGTACAGAAAGTTTTTTGGGGTACCTTGTCTCCAGTGATGGGTTTGAGATGGACCCGGTGAAAGTTCAGGCAGTATTGGAGTGGCCTAGGCCTGAATGTTTGAAGTCGGTTGAGAGATTTTTAGGGTTTGATAATTATTACAGAAAATTCATAAAGAATTTTTCTGTGATCGCTAAACTATTACTGATCTCACCAAGAAGGGTTCCAATGGTCCTCTGAGGCCGTTAAGGCTTTTGAGAATCTCAAGCAGAGGTTTAGCTCTGCTCCTGTTTTGATCCAGACAGATGAGACCAAGCCATTTCTGGTAGAGGTTGATGCCTCTTCAGTAAGGGTGGGGGCAGGTCTGTCCCAAGAGGGAGAGGATATGGTACATCCCTGTGCTATCTTTTCTAAAAAAAATTCAGAGACTAAGCTCAACTATGATGTTGGGAACAGAGAGTTGCTGGCTATTAAACTCGCGTTTGATCATTGGCGACATTTTTAGGCGGCTAGACATCCGATACAGGTTTTTACTGATCATAAGAATCTGATATATCTGGATGCTGCTAAACTTTTGAATGCCCGTCAAGCTAGATGGGCACTGTTTTTTGCCTGGTATCATTTCTCCGTAACATATATCCCTGGGACGAAGAATGTTAAAGCGGATGCTTTGTCTCGTAGTTTCTCTCCAGCAGTTAATACTGAGAAGGAGGAATGTATTTTGCAGAGAGGGGTGGTGGTGGCAGCATTGGGTTCTGAGTTGGAGAGAAGCATCCTAGAGGCCCAGAATGCTGCACCAACTAACACTTCATATGGTAAATTATTTGTGCCTAGAGCCTTGTGGAGAGCTTTGTTTGCTGAATGTCATGAGTCTCGGTTGGCGAGTCATCTAGAGATTTAAGAAACTAGAAAGTCGATCGGTTGAAGATTCTTGTGGCCAGGGTGGCAAAGAGAAATCATCAAGCGTCAGTGTACTGTGTGCGCTAGGTCTAAGGCCTGGCATGCCGCGGCTTCAGGGTTGCTGTGCCCTTTGGAGGTTCCTAGTTCGCCATGGTCACATTTTGTTATGCATTTTATCACTCATCTGCCGGTCTCTGAGGGTTTTTCTGTCATCTGGGTTGTTGTGGACCGGTTTAGTAAGATGTGTCATCTGTTCCCGTTCAATAAATTACCCTGCGCCAAGACTCTAGTTAAAGCATTTGTGAAAGAGATTGTCAAGCTCCATGGGGTTCCAACGGACATTGTCTCCGATAGAGGACCACAATTTGTGGCTCGCTTTTGGCGTGCTTTTTGCGACAGATTAAAGGTTCATTTGTTATTTTCATCAGGTTATCATCCAGAGTCCAATGGACAAACCGAAAGGAAGAATCAAGACGTCAAGCAGTTTTTGAGATGTTTTGTAGTTTTGTAGCACACAATCAGAAGATGTGGTCAGAATATCTACCACTAGCTGAGTTTGCCCTTAATAATCATACGTCTTCCTCGGCTGGGTGTTCTCCTTTTTTGCTGTACAGGGAGGCATCCATCTTTCAGTCCATTTTCAAAGATTGGGGCAGCGAAGCATGAGGAGGAGAGTTTTTCTGGAAATTTGACAGGGTTATGTACGCCATTATCTGAAAGAGGCAAATAGGAGGTCAAAGAAATATTTTGACAAGAAAAGAAGGGAGGCGTTGTTTGCAGTTGGGGACATGGTCCGGTTGTCCTCCAGGAATCTGCGTTTGAAGATCCCTTCTAAAAAACTGGGTCCTAAGTTTGTAGGACCCTTCAAAGTGGTTCAGGTTGTCAACTCGGCAGCGGTTAGATTAGATATCCCCTCGTCCTGGAGAATTAATTCAGTTTTCAGTATCTTTACTGAAGAAAGTTGATACACCAGATAAGGAGGCGATACCGACTGTTCCTCCAGTTGATGAGGACTGCGAGTTTGTGATTTAACGCATTTTAGATTCCAGGTGGCACAAAGGAAGGTTGCAGTATCTCGTGTCCTGGAAGGGTTTCTGTCCCAAGGATAATTCCTGGGTGAAAGGATGTCTCGGCCTCAAGGCTGATTAAGGCTTTTCACAGGAGATTTACGAACAAGGCTCGGCCAAGAGGATCCGGATAATCCTCATAAAAGGGGAGGTACTGTTAGAATCGGTTTTCTTTTTTGACCATCCGCTATCTTGTTGTGGTTTTCTGGCTGCTGGTCTTTTTGCCAAGTGCTGGGTTGTCTTAGGTCAGGTAATTGTATCACCCTTTATTACCCAACATGTGCCTCCCATTCCTTGCTGGACAACAGTGTTAATCCGCTTGAGTATTGGCTAGGTGCTTTGATAGCTTTCTGTGTTTGATATTGTGCAGTTCTGGGAATGGAGTTAAAAGTCCGCGCTGCCCAGCGACAGGACTAAAACATCACTGCTCTAGAGGAGATCTGCATGGAGGAATGAACTAACATAACACCAACCTTGTGAAGACTTACATAGAACATTTGACCTCTGTCATTGCCAGCAAAGGATATATGGCAAAATATTGAGATGAACTTTTGTTAATGACCAAATACTTATTTTCCACCATAATTTGGAAAACAAATCTTGCGAAATCAGACAAGGTGATTTTCTGGATTTGTTTTCTCAATTTTGACTCTCATAGTTGTGGTCCACCTATAATGTCAATTACAGGCCTTGTCACGATTAAATTAATATGCCCATATTCAAAGTGCGCTTCTGGAACTTTCCACTGCATTCACTGGTACAAGCCCAAAGCCCTTTGCAGGCACAGGCCTGCAAGTAATTCTGTCTCCCTCTAACCCCCCTTCGCCTGCACAAAGCAGATCTCCTTCTCACCCCTCCCTCAGGAATGTGGTGGTGATCAGGAATCAGTCCTTTGTCCCAAAGCAGATGGGACGCTCTTTGTTCTTAAAAACATAAATAAATTGACTCCAAGAAGTAATATAGGGGTGAAACTTACACTTTGATAAGTGCCCCAGCAGAATCACACATCAGTAAATATTCTAAGCTCCGGAGCTAGCAGAATCTGAGAAATGGATTTCTACTTAACCGGGTCATACAGCTACGCTATGTTTAGACTAAAATGTAAGCTAATCTCGTGAGAAGACATGTAATACTGCTGTCATCGCTCTATGAGGTTTCCAGCTCGAGTTATGATGGTTATGATGTTTTAGTGGAGTTCTTGATAGCTTTAAAGAAGGGGAGTGCACCCATAGCTCCACCCCCAGTGAGGTCACCCAGGGAAAACTATAAGGCTTGGCTCACTCTGGAGTCAGACCAGGGGGACAGCATTTTACCATCTGTTCTGGAGGCTGAATCTCAGTCTTTTGGAGCCCCTCCCCCCCACCACATGACTTACCATTGTCTGAGAGAACTGGAAATGCTTTTCATCTTTAATACCTTTTATTTTTTAATCATTTTGTACATATTATAATTGCCTCATTTTGTAACATCTTTTTGTATACTTTTGTAAACACTGCCTAATCTTTTTTGGAGTTAAAGATATTATATTTACTAGTTTTGTTTTCTAAAACGTACCCCAATGTCCTCTGAAGTAAGTTATGCTACTGATTGGGTTGGCTCCTAACCCGCTATTAATCATAGAAATAGTTGCTGATGGCAGCAAAGTGTTCTGAACTTTTGGGAGAACTCTGGCAGTGACTGACAGAGGTTTGTGTGTTTCCCGCCTAATAGACTGGAGTATTTATAACGCGCTCACTGCAGTGTGCCCAATAGCCAGTACACGACCAGGCAGCCTTTCTGGCGATTACTTATCCTAGGTGCTGTTCCCTAACTGACCTGAGCGTAATGGGGACTCAAGAGAGCTGCAAGTTCCAAACCGGAACTGGGAAGTGGGATATAATTAATCCCTGATGAACCAGGGGCAGACAAACACCCCCGGTTCATGACAGGCCACTCTAATCTTTTAAAGTGGGAGAACTTGCACAATTGTTGAATGACTAAATACTTTTTTTCCCCACTGTACATTTAGCAGTGCTCTATGCTTATATGTAGTGTGGCACCCCTAGGGGTATTTGCCACAAAAATAGTTACTGACAGTAAGTACAAATACTAAAATAGCAAGACTGCACTACCACCTCCGGCCAGAAGGGGGAGCTCCAGAGACTCCCCTTGATCCATTCTGGTCTGAGAGAAGAAATGGCAGTTGGGCCAAGGAGCTGATAGTGAGAGGTCATACAGTTGAATCTCTAACAGCCCTGTGACTGTTACCAGGCCTAAATCACCGGCCTGAGGAGAAGAGGGATAGAGAAAAAGGACATTGTGAGAACCGGGTAGCATTAATCACTACCCAGAACAGGCGCAAAGACGGATACCGGATCCGTGGCTGTATTCATTATATATAATACAGCAACCGGAAAAACGTGAGGTGATATCAGCTTCACTAGGGTCGGATGCAGCAACAGACACAGAGTTCAGCGGTACTCCCAGAGGGGGTAAACCGATAAAAGGACTCGGGTTGCCCGTCGAACCAGGACCCGGAGGGGACAGATTGGGCCGGCAGCCAGTTCACATACAGCAGCAGGGCCACACAGAAATTGCGCACAATAAGAGGCGAAGACCCCGGCAGGGTCAAAGTAACTCAGAGTTCCCATACAGACTCCGGTGACAGGACTGGTTGTAAATCCTTTTATGTTAAAGTAAACTGGTTAAACGTTTCAGTGCCTCAGTCTTTCATTTGGACAATAGCCATCTATCCAGGATCGAGATCGTCACCGCTGGGAGAACCTGCTGCTGATCAAGTAAGTGCCTGTCCCCTCATGATACCCCTTACACTGTGCATTGCCTGAGGCCACAGCACCGGGTCAAGCCACCCGTGACATCCCCCTCAAGAGACAGACTCCATTGGTCCGGTGCTGGGTATCCCGGTCTCCTGGGCGTCACAATTGGCGTCACGAACAGGATCTAGCCAGCCCGTATACCGGGTATTGTGTGCCGTGATTGGAGCCCAAAACTGTGAAAACTGGGATGAAAAATCTTGAAAATTGACTTTATTAAAGAAAAATCCATTCCCCATTGAAAACTATTGAAAGTGACTTTTTCCCATTGGTTATAATGGAGTAAAGATGGCCGCCATCCCCTGAGGTAATCACTTCATAACCGTTAGGCACGAGACTGTTAATTGAGCTACGCCATCACCTGAGCCCCAGTCTAACTGAAAAACTTCAGAATCCGCCATTACAGAGCGCGGTGGGTGGGAGCAGCAGGGGGCGTGTCATTGTGGGCGGCACCAAGCTGAGCGCTCTGACATCAGAGCAAGGGGAAAATCGATCCTGCTGCACAGCGGAACGAATCTACACTATCCCGACGGAAGCGGAGGACCGGAAGGGTCCGGATTACCTAAGGGGGCACAGTATGTCGCAGCACGGAGACGCCGCAGCACTCGGCAACGCTAATGCAGCTGAAAGACAGAGTGTCAATAGAGAGTCCGGCAGCGCAGCGGTGCAAGGAGTGGCGCCCATCATGCCGGTGCTGATGCCATATACCCCGGGTGGCCCATGGCTTCCAATGTATGAAGGTGAGCCTAATACCCTTGACGATTTCAGAGAAAAGATGCTGGCCCATTTTGACATGTTCCCTGTGGGTGAAGTTCAGCGTGTTAGTCTCCTGATGATGCAGTTAAGTGGCCATGCTAAGCGAGAAGTCACAGCATGGGCAGCTGATCTAAAAGGCACTGTTGAACGCATATTTGCTGGATTAAAAGCTACATTTGAAACCACGGCCAGCAGCAAAGCTAAAATACGATTCTTTAGTTGCAAACAAAAAGCTAATGAGGGCGTGAGAGACTTTGCCTTAAACCTGCAGGAAGCCCTTAAATCACTTACACTGGCTGAACCCATTTTTAACACCGGAGCGGATAAACTGCTAAGAGATCAATTTATTGAGGGACTCTACACCCCTTCTCACCGGGGGCATGTGAGCATGCTTGTTTTTAAGAACCCTGAATTGACATTTGCCCAATTAAAGGAGAGCGCTATACGTCTCCAGCTGGCAGAGGCACCTCGGGATCAGGATCCTGCGCAACCCATGGCAGAGGCACCTCAACAACAAGGAGTGCCAGTGACATCAGCTATGTCTGGGGCCATTGCTAAGCCCCTGGGGCCCAGTACTAATGAGGCTCTTCAACAAAAGCTTGACTCTTTAGCTGATGTTGTTGCTTCAATGGCTAAAACCATGCAGGAGATGAGAGGACACAAGATGGAGTTGGCAAACTGTAGAGAAGATGTTCCATGGATGAGACCCCGGAGACACCCGACATGGAGAGGACGACCCCGCGACCGCTACCAACCGGATGGACAGCCTATTTGCCGCCGTTGCCAGCAGCCGGGCCACTTTGCACGAGATTGTGATTTAAACGGGAATCCCCTGGGAATGCGGGCCGCTTCGCAGGAGTGAACTTTCAAGGCCCAACACCCTGGCACGACAGGTACATCGGAGGACGACCCATTATCCCTATCGTGCTGGACGGAATTCCCCTCAACGCTTTGCTGGACACAGGTTCCCAGATTTCATCTATACCGTATATCCTTTATAAGAGGTACTGGGCTGATGCAGATATTGATAAAGGGCCCTCTGATGTTGAACTAGATATATGGGCCAGTAATGGTAAGTTGGTACCGAAACTAGGATTCAGGGAGATGACCATAAAGATTGGTAAAGTAGAACTGAAGAAACAGGGTATAATTGTTGTTGATGTTGACCGGCGGAACTGTGAACCAACTGTATTGATAGGAATGAATGTGTTAGAGAACTGCTTTTCCGAAGTCATTTCTGTCTTACAGCAAATTGCTGAAACTGCCCAATCCTGCCAGCAGAGAGTTCTCCGGAGGGAAATAAAAGTATTGATGTTAAGGCAACAGGTAGAAGTTGCAGGTGGAGAAATCGGCAGTGTGAGGGTAAGTGATCCAACGTCTATTGTAATCCCACCAAAAACAGAAATGCTGGTATGGTGTAGAGCAGCCATTGGTACTAAGGGACGAGATTATCAAGCCTTAATAGAACCAGTGTACACCGACAGCAGGCCCACTATACTCACAGCACGAGGGATAGTCGAGGTACACTGGGGACGAGTGCCGGTACGACTTTTGAACTGTGGAGAGGAAGAGGTCACTTTGCCAAGGTATGCTACAATGGCAAAGCTATATACTGTTGACAACAATGCCATCACAACCATTGAGCCCTTAGAACCAACCTGTCAGGTGGAAGGCAATGGCTCAGATGGAGAAATGGAGGATTGGTGCCAACAGCTACACGTGGGCATAAATTCAACACCTACCCATCAAAAACAAGGGGTGTATAGGCTAGTGACGGAATATGAACAAGTCTTCAGTAAACACCCATTGGACTTCGGACGGATAGAAGGGGTAGAACACACAATCCCCACAGGTGACCATCCCCCAATAAAAGAAAGATATAGACCCATACCGCCCGCTCACTATCAATGTGCAAAAGATATGCTGAGGGAAATGAAACAGGCCGGGGTAATAAGAGACAGCTGTAGCCCCTGGGCGGCCCCTCTAGTGATTGTCAAAAAAAAGGACGGAACCATGAGAATGTGCGTAGACTACCGGAAGATTAATAACATCACCCATAAAGACGCCTACCCCTTGCCTAGGATAGAAGAGTCCTTAACTGCTTTGAAATCTGCTAATTATTTTTCCACCTTAGACTTAACAAGCGGGTATTGGCAAGTCCCTGTGGCTGAGAGAGATAAGGAAAAGACGGCATTCACCACACCAATGGGTCTATGTGAATTTAATCGCATGCCGTTCGGACTCTGCAACGCATCCGGTACCTTCCAGCGGCTGATGGAATGCTGCCTCAGACACAAGAACTTCGAGACCGTCCTCCTGTACCTAGATGATGTGATCGTCTACTCAAAGACTTACGAACAACACTTAATAGACCTGGCAGAAGTGTTCGAAGCCTTATCCAGGTATGGCATGAAAGTCAAGCCATCCAAATGTCACCTTCTCAAGCCAAAGGTACAGTACCTGGGACACATCGTGAGTTCGGAGGGAGTAGCACCAGATCCCGAGAAAATAAGCGCCATATGGGATTGGCCAAGACCTACCAGCGCAAAAGAAGTGAGACAATTCCTGGGATTGGTGGGTTACTATCGCAGATTTATAAAAGGATTTACCAAGTTGGCAGCACCCTTGCAAGACACCTTGGTAGGGCAGACGAAGAAACCTTCAAACCGAAACCCTCCTTTTCAGTGGAACGACGAAAGGGAAGACTCCTTTGAACAACTAAAGAAGGCACTAACCGGAGAAGAGGTTCTGGCATACCCAGATTACCATAAACCTTTCATCCTCTACACCGATGCCAGTAATGTGGGACTAGGAGCGGTGCTGTCACAAAAGCAAGAAGGTCGGGAGAAAGTCATCGCCTTTGCAAGTAGAAAGCTCAGGCCTACTGAAAGAAATTCAGAAAATTACAGCTCCTTCAAATTGGAACTACTGGCAGTAGTTTGGGCTGTGACGGAGCGTTTCAAACACTATCTGGCCGCTGCAGAATTTATTGTCTATACTGACAACAATCCGTTGACCCACCTGGACACAGCCAAATTAGGTGCGTTAGAACAGCGATGGATAGCCCGGTTATCTAATTACAACTTCATAATCAAGTATCGAGCAGGTCGCAAGAATGGAAATGCCGATGCCCTATCCCGGATGCCACACTTGAGAGATGTAGAAGAGGAAACGGGGGAGCTTGAAGAAATTGAACTACCAGCCTTCCATCGTCCCAAGGCAAAACATCATCAGTCAAGTACCTATCAGAAACAACAAGAGGTGAATTTTAATCCGTTAGCACACCATAGATGGGCTGACACCCAAGACAGCAATCCGGCTGTGAAGTTGGTGAAGGAACTGTTGACTGAGCAAAGTGCATATCCCTATGAGGATGCCCCAGAAGAGACGCATCAACTCTGGAAAGAGAGAGGCAAAATGTTCCTGTATCAAGGGAAGCTCTGTAGAAGATACACCAATCCGAAAACACATGAATTGGTTTGGCAGATTATTGTGCCTAAACAAGATGTGAAGATGGTCCTCGAAGCTTACCATAATGGTGCTGGTCACTTCGGTTGGAAAAAGTTAGAAGTACTTCTAAGAGAAAGATTTTATTGGGTCGGGATGAGAAAATCAATCGAACAGTGGTGCAGAAATTGTGGCCCGTGTAACCTCAGAAGAAACGATCAAAAGAACCAAAGAGCACCACTGCAGCCCATAATCACCAAACAACCACTTGAACTTGTAGCCATGGACCACGTGAAGTTGACACCAAGCCGGTCCGGCTATGTCTATGCCTTGACCATCGTGGACCATTATTCACGTTTCTTGGTAGTAGTACCCGTAAAAGATCTGACAGCAAAAACAGCAGCCAAAGCGTTCCAAACGTACTTTTGTAGACCCCATGGATATCCGGAACAGGTTCTCACCGACCAAGGTACAGCCTTTGAATCAGAGATCTTCAGAGAATTCTGTAATATGTATGGTTGCAAAAAGATCCGGACGACGGCCTATCATCCACAAACAAACGGCTTATGCGAGAAGATGAACCATATTGTAATAGACCTACTAAAGACTTTACCTGAGACAGAAAGGAATCAATGGCCAGAGAAATTGCCTGACTTGGTGGATCTGTATAATCATGTCCCGGTGAGCTCCACCAACTGCACCCCAGCTTACCTTATGCGTGCAAGACCCGGCCAATTACCAATCGATCTAGAAATGGGAATTCTGAAACCAGACGCAGAAGTTCAAGACTCCAATTGGGATATCATACGGCAAAAGCAGTATCGCCAAGTGCAAGAGAGTGTGGAAAGAAGCCTTCAGCAAACTAGAGAAAGACAAGAGCGAACTTTCAACCAGAATGCTCTAGCGACCCCATTAAGACCGGGTGACCAAGTGCTCAAGAGAAATCGTCGAACCAATAAACTGGACAATCAGTGGGAAGCCGTACCCTACACAGTTTTACCAACAAGAGTGGATAATCCTAAAATGTGTTTCATTAGCAAAAACGGAGGCTTAACATCTGTACTAGTGTCAAGAGACAATCTTAAATTATGTCCGGAAGCATTGAAAGAGCCAGACGTTGTCCAGCCAGAACCAGAAGTTATTCAACCCATACAGGTTCAACCAGTAAAGGAAAAAGAAGAGGAAGTGTATCACACCTGTATAGGAGACTTTCCCAAAACCCTACTAACATACCATGGTGCAGTAGTGGTTCCCATGGTGGCCTTTTACCCAACACCGAACCCAATACCAGAAGTCCCAAGACAGGAAGAGGCTGACCCCGTACTACAGGAGGTTCCAGGCCAGGAAGAACAGATTCCTGGTCAGAGTAATCCCATTCACGGTGGACTTGCCAACTCCATAGTCGTGGAATTATCTTTAGCAGAGTGGGCAGATACTATATCCGCAGTAGACAGTAGTACACCACATGAAGAGACACCGCTATTACGTAGATCACAGCGTAGTACCCAGGGTCAATTACCGGCCAGGTATGCAGATTACCAACTATAAAGCTCATAATGTGAATTGTATATATGTTATGCCGTATATAGTTAAACAGAAAATGTAGTATAGTCATTGCTATCAGTCTGCAACGTTTAAGCCCAGTGCCTACAGAGACTTGTCTGTATGAACTTATTGCATATTCTTGAACTTTTTATCAGCCCGGAGGCACTAAATCAAAGCTCCGGAAAGACTGCTTTTTGAACTTTGCTTTTTGCTCTTTTTGAACTTTCTTTAGACTTTATATTGATAACTCCGTTGGAAAAATGGAACTAAATTCCTGGACACTAAGTACAGTGCCGTTCCTAATACCTTCAAGGATAGAACTGTATTAATGGACGCTATTTGAAGTGACTTTTTACAGAACTCTATTTTTGTTTCCTTGAGTGGTTTTTGTAACTTTTCATTTTTAAGACTCTGTACATATTAATTGTTATTTCAAAATGTTATTGTCCCACAGTCCCGGAGTACTGTTCTTAACTAAGGGGGAATGTGGCACCCCTAGGGGTATTTGCCACAAAAATAGTTACTGACAGTAAGTACAAATACTAAAATAGCAAGACTGCACTACCACCTCCGGCCAGAAGGGGGAGCTCCAGAGACTCCCCTTGATCCATTCTGGTCTGAGAGAAGAAATGGCAGTTGGGCCAAGGAGCTGATAGTGAGAGGTCATACAGTTGAATCTCTAACAGCCCTGTGACTGTTACCAGGCCTAAATCACCGGCCTGAGGAGAAGAGGGATAGAGAAAAAGGACATTGTGAGAACCGGGTAGCATTAATCACTACCCAGAACAGGCGCAAAGACGGATACCGGATCCGTGGCTGTATTCATTATATATAATACAGCAACCGGAAAAACGTGAGGTGATATCAGCTTCACTAGGGTCGGATGCAGCAACAGACACAGAGTTCAGCGGTACTCCCAGAGGGGGTAAACCGATAAAAGGACTCGGGTTGCCCGTCGAACCAGGACCCGGAGGGGACAGATTGGGCCGGCAGCCAGTTCACATACAGCAGCAGGGCCACACAGAAATTGCGCACAATAAGAGGCGAAGACCCCGGCAGGGTCAAAGTAACTCAGAGTTCCCATACAGACTCCGGTGACAGGACTGGTTGTAAATCCTTTTATGTTAAAGTAAACTGGTTAAACGTTTCAGTGCCTCAGTCTTTCATTTGGACAATAGCCATCTATCCAGGATCGAGATCGTCACCGCTGGGAGAACCTGCTGCTGATCAAGTAAGTGCCTGTCCCCTCATGATACCCCTTACACTGTGCATTGCCTGAGGCTACAGCACCGGGTCAAGCCACCCGTGACATCCCCCTCAAGAGACAGACTCCATTGGTCCGGTGCTGGGTATCCCGGTCTCCTGGGCGTCACATTAGCATAGTTGAGTGTGGAAAAGAAACTAGTTCTCATCCAAATTGAAACAAAACAGAAGAAAAAAGAAAACGTTTTGAGAGATAAAAATGATTTTGATAATGGAAAAATTTTTACATGGAATAAAAACAAAAAACGTCCATATTTTTAGAATCGCACTAATAAGAGCTTGAAAAAACGTAAACCACAAGCAGATGGGTGGATTACAGATTCCGAGTCAAGTGCTACAGAGGAGATGGTGGAAGATCAAGAACAGGCTTCAACTTCTTTAAACTCTGCACCCCCTTTAGGAAGAAAATCAGACGGGGGGAGAAAACGCAAATCCTTGGAAAAAGCGGAAACAAGTGTCCTGGATGAAATAACGACTTCTAATGACGTTTTCCAAATAATCAACTTGTCACATAGAACTTTGAACAACGATCATACAGTATGTCCGTATTATCAAAGGGCTTAAATTTTTGTTTACCAGAAAAATTTGATTTGGTTGAGTTTATAATTGATTTATTTAAGAATACTAGGAAACTCCATCTTCAAAAATACTATGCTAGCGCAAAGAATAAAAATTCCATTCATATTGATAGTCCTGTGGAAAGTCCAATATTAGTAGGTAATCTGGGTTTTATGGTAAATCCGTCTATTGATAATAAAGAGAGAGACGATATTTTGTTGCAAACATATTTAAATGTTGATAGTGAGGTCACGGAAGGGCAAGATGTAGCCTTAGAAAGAAAACAGCCACATATAGCTCCTTTTAATGGTGGAATACGGTCCAATTTTATGCCACCTATCTCCCCCGGGAATGCCATTGATTTATTCCATAAGTCAGTAATAAGGGATGTAGAAGCAATATTATACTATCCTCCTATTTCAAATTTAACTAATAATGAGATGAGGGCACTAGAGGAGATGAGAGAGTGGTCTGACGTTGTATTCCGCAAGGCGGATAAAGGTGGAAATTTGGTAGTTTTGGATCGGGAATATTATTTAAGAGAAGCTCTTTCCCAGATGAATGATCCAGGTACCTATATGGTGTTAGATGAAAATCTGACCTCAAAATATAAAGAGAGATTAAGATTATTACTTAAAAAATTTGTAGCATGTGGCACTCTGACTAAAAAGAGAGGTGAGAGTTTACTCCCAGATTTTCCTACTATTGCTTATTGGTATAGTTTGCCACAAAAATGTGAAAGAACCACCCGGACGCCCTATAATATCAGGGGTGGGATCCCTAACAGACCCGTTGTCAAGATATTTAGACTGGTTATTTAAGCCATTATTATGGGAAATACCTTCTTTTGTAAAGGATTCTGGGGATTTTCTATTAATGTTGAAAGATATCGACTGGCAAACTGGTTTCTCGTTGGCGTCGATAGATGTCGTGAACTTGTATACGAGGATTCCACAGGATGCAGGCATAGAAGCTATCCACAAAATTTTGGCAGACTGTGGTACGGACCAAAGTCTAATTTTGTTTATTTTGGAAGGTTTAAGATTTGTTTTATCACATAATACCTTTAAATTTCTGGACAAGTGGTATTTACAAAAGATCGGTACCGCGATGGGTACACCAGTCACATGTGTGTTTGCGAACCTTTTCCTAGCGGTGTTTGAAGAGAAATATATTTATAGCACAATTAACCCCTTTTTGAAGCACATTCAGATTTTTTTGAGATTCGTTGATGACGTGTTCATCATATGGGATGTACAGAAATGGAATTTGAGAATTTTGTACAATATTTAAACCTGATGAATAATGCTAATATGCAATTTACGTCAGTTTTGGAGACACGAGTTTGGAATAGATGTTAAGTTCGATATAGCGGATGGGAAGATAAATACTCAGGTTCATAAGAAATCCACTGCCACGAATAATATGTTGCGGTTTGATAGTACGCGTCCCTTTCACACAAAGAAGGGGCTGCCTTATAGTCAAATGTTGAGATATCGTAAAATTAACAATAATCAAAAGGTGATTGGGAAGCAAATAAATGATTTAAAAGCATGTTTTTGAATAGAGGCTATCCAAAATCCCTTTTGCAAGAGGCCGAAAAACGGACAAAAAAAGTAAAAACAAAAACGTAGAGATTTGAGTAAAGGTACCGTCACACATAACGATATCGTTAATGACATTGTTGCTTTTTGTGACGTAGCAATGATATCGTTAACGAAATCGTTATGTGTGACAGCGACCAACGATCAGGCCCCTGCTGGGAGATCGTTGGTCGCTGGGGAAACCCGACGTTTACCCTGGTTACCAATGTAAAAGTAAAAAAAAAACACTACATACTTACATTCCTGTCACGTTCCTCAGCGTCAGCTTCCCTGCGTCCCCCAGTGTCAGCGCCGGCCGGCCGTAAAGCAAAGCACAGCGGTGGCGTCACCGCTCTGCTTTCCGGCGAGCACGCTTACACAGAGCAGGGAAGCTGAGGCCGGGGGACGCGACAGGAATGTGACTATGTAGTGTTTTTTTACTTTTACAATGGTAACCAGGGTAAACATCGGGTTACTAAGCGCGGCCCTGCACTTAGTAACCCGATGTTTACCCTGGTTACCCGGGGACTTTGGGATCGTTGGTCGCTGGAGAGCTGTCTGTGTGACAGCTCTCCAGCGACCAAACAGCGACGCTGCAGCAATCAGCATCGTTGTCTAGATCGCTGCAGCGTCGCTTAATGTGACGGTACCTTAAGCATAATCTGAAAATAGAGAGGGAACAAAGGTTATTTTTAACTTCAAACATAGTCCCATGGACAAAGCTGTTCATACAGCGATTAGCAAGAATTTGCATATTCTACAGACAGATAGAGACCTGGCTAGAATGAATATTGCTACTCCACAGTTTGCTTACAGACGCATGCAAAATTTAGCGGATATATTGGTACATTAATCGTATGGTACTGGAGGAAAGAAATAGGTGAAAAACCACCTCCACCCCGGGTAATTATAAGTGTCGCAACTGTAATTATTGCCAGTTTCATATAACCGAAAATCATTTTCAAATAGGTTCCATTAAACATAGAATTAAGGATTGTATTTCTTGTAAGAGTAAGTACGTGGTGTATATTATGTTTTGTCCTTGCTTTTTCTATTACATAGGAAAAACCATTTGTCCTATGTCTATTAGGTTTAGAGAACATTTTAATTCAATAACTACAGAGACAGGCTCTTTGCGTCTCATTAAACATATGCAGGACAAGCATAATGCAAATCCCAGACTTTTGAGTTTTGCAGGTCTGGAAATAGTTAAATTTCCTCCAAGAGGTGGAAAACACAATAAAATCCTCTTGCAGCGTGAGGCTAGATGGATCATGAGAACTAATGCACAAGGTCCAATAGGCTTGAATGATAAGCTGGACATGTCAGTCTTCCTATAAATATTCATTTATAATTGTTATTTGTATATTTGTGTGGTTATATCCTGTTTTTATGTTATGTATATGTACAAATATTGTGCAAATTTTAGATTTGTACTAATTAGGATGTTTAGTATTCCCTATAAAGGAACTGACATCACTTTTAATCACACACCTGGACCTGTTGAAGCTCAGTCGGCGCGAAACGGCCGTCGTCCTGTTTTGTTTCTCTGCAACTACCAATGTACCTGCCACCCTTAACGTAATATCCTCAGCCCGCAAGATGGGGTAATTAAAGGACTTTTACCAGCACGATCTGGTGAGTGCCATGCCTTCTGTTTCTTTGACGTTTTCTGAATATGCATTGCTGTTTGTAGTTGAGCACCACAATAGAAATGCCAATCACCACCGTATATTAGACAGAGGAGTACCTTGCCGCTACACTTTATCCCTATGTTGCATCGGTTGTAGCCGTATCTACTGCCGTTCGACTTTTTCTTTTGGTTATTTTTGTAGGATAGTTGTGTGTGTGTGCATGGAGCAGAACTCTGTATGTACAGTATATACAGCTGAGCTGAGTGTGCATGTGCAGCGCCCCAGAGTCCTTGTCGTTGCAGTAATGTTATTCTTCCACCAGGGGGAGTGATGTTACGTCTGAAGGCAATGAAGGAGATCTTCTGTCCAGGTATCACAACCACAAAACACACTTCACACTCCAGTCCGCCAGGGGGAGCCATGCTTCTATCTACTAGGGCACTCCTCACACTTGGGTAAAACTGGTGGGTTGGTTAGGAAGTCAGACAGAAGCTAGCTGGAAGGAGTAGGAGACAGTCAGTGTGTCCCGACCGAGTTTGGCAGATGCTGGTTGGAGTGGGTTTCAGCCAGCTCCAGACTGCGGCCTGTGGAAGATGAGGGTACACGGAGCTGCACCTGCATCCCATGCGGCAGCATCCCACAAAAGAGACATTGAAAGGAATTGTGTTGCAGTGAGTGAGAAACGAACTCATAGCAAAAAGAGAGGAACATCAGCGGGAGACCAGCTAGATGCAGGCTGCCTCCTTCTGAAGCGCAGTATCGGTAGCCAGAACACAGAGGGAGTATGGATCTCTATGCTTTATTTCAGAGACTGGCAGGACAGTTGATTCCATGTTGGCTGCCCGACCATATACCC
This sequence comes from Ranitomeya imitator, assembly GCF_032444005.1. NCBI lineage: Eukaryota > Metazoa > Chordata > Amphibia > Anura > Dendrobatidae > Ranitomeya > Ranitomeya imitator. Next base: position 484,200,517 of record NC_091282.1, on the reverse strand, counting down.
AGGAGGCACGGTGGCAACTTGTGGAGGCTGGGGCATCTCTAGGGTCCCTATAAAAAAGCCTCAGGCCACCAGTCATACGGGTTTGTCCAATCCGTCAGGGGGACAGACAGAAAGAGACTTAACATCTGCAATAGTTGTGAGGACCTTACCGAGTTGCTCAGCAGGGAGGTACTACAACACTCAGGCGCTAGAGGAAGGCTATTGAATTCCACGTGGATAAGGGGACTCTAGATTTGCCTTCAGACCAGCCGGACTCTGCCTACCCTGTGGTCTCTACCCTGGACTGTGGATGCTGAAGCCTTCAGTAAAGGTAAAGAGACTGCAACCTTGTGTCCTCGTTATTCACTGCGCCTTACATCAACCACCATCCACCATCTACACTCTGGGAAGCCCTGGGGACATACTTCACCTGTGGGAAGGTATACCATCTAGCTGCCATAACATCACCCCAGTGGACCCCTAAGCAGCATCAGTCACCCTGACCGAATACCGGAGGTGGTGTCACAAGCATTATCCCTTTAAAGACCTTTCCCCCATCTTTTCAACGGACGTTCCCCTAGGGCCATGGACCGGGTCAGCCACCGTGACATCCCTGACGAGAACCGAAGGGCCCAGCTCCGAGTTACTCCTAGCCCTTGGGGGCACTCCAAATCTTGGTGTCACGAACAGGATCTACTTAAGCCTGAAAATCGGGTCATGTGCGCCTAAGAACTGTGCCAGAATCGTATTTGAACTGTGAATTGCTTAAAGACTGTGTATTGTCATTTACCGCAAAAATTCCCGCCAAAACCGACGCCATTAGAGCACCATGTGGTGTGCCGGAGGAGTGGGGCGTGTCATCATGGGCATAGCCTGGAAGAACGGCGCGAAAGTGGAGCCAGCCCCTCACAGATACTACTATGTCTGGGAGATATGCCCATGAACAAAAAAGGTCTGCCTACTGGTCTGGAATGGTGGAGGACGAAGAAGGAACCGTCCTCCTCCGGAGGAGGAGCAAGAACCGTTGGATGCCATTCGGCAGAACCAAGTTGGCAACATGGCGAGCGGAGGTCACCCAGAAGAGGGGGAGAACACCCGCCGCTGTCCCAGCCAATGGGAGCCAAGCGGAACCCTACCAGGTCGCATGAACCAGGAGGTCCTGGGAGCGGAAGTAGACGAGCTGTGTCGGCAGCTCCTGAGCCTGTGCCAACGTGCGACCGCCGTCAGCGAAGAGCAGCGATGCAATTGGCCGCTTGAACCCCAGCCTGCGGCAGAGGGGACCGGCACCGGAGATGCCATGGAGGCAGGTAACCACACCGACCCTGCCCCGGTAGCCGAGGAACCCCTGCTTGTGGCCATAGACTCACCCCCACCACCACCACCCGGCCGGGTGTGTAACAGCTTGGAGTGGGAGAGGCCCTGGGAGGCCCTGAAAACTTCTGACGTCCCACTGCAGCCCATCAAGCGGACAGTGGACATCCAGGGAGAGTGGGTGACCTTTAAGTGGACCCACGCTACCACCAACCTAATCGGGTTCTCTGGGGAGGACCAACCAGAGGGAGAAAGCATTGAGGTCGTCTCCCAGCAGGATTACCGTCAGCAGCTACGTCGGCAGCAGGTGGAGTGGGCCAGGAAGAGCTTAGACATCAGGCCGACCATGAGAGAGACCTGCGGGCCAAAGCTCAGGCTAGGCAGATGACTGAGGAGGACTGGGGCCCACAGCATTATGGGACCATCGTAACCTTCCGCCTGCAGGGAGGCTGGGGCTTAATAAAGGAGCCCGGCCTCGATCTTGAGGTATTTGTAAATCGGCGGGATGTGGAGGCATACCTCATTGAGGGACACCCAGGCTGGGATCTGTACACTGGTGACTGTGTTAGGTACACGCGGCATTGGGGAGACAAAGGGTGGTATGCCCTTCACATCTACAAATATAAGCCAGACGTCACTGTATCACCGTCCTACTGCTCTCCACCTGAACAGGTGACCCCTGCAGCGATCACCATCTGTTCGAAGTGCACCCAGACCTCAGTAGCACGGAGAACTGTGAGTAAACAGACCCCTATCCAGAGTGAGGATGCACTCTGCGTAGTTCCCGGTGGTAGCCAACATCCAACAGGACTACCTCCACCAGTGCTACCCCCAGAGTGGCATAAATAAACCTCAAAAACCTGAAAAAGACTGTACATAGTTCCTAAAAACATTTCCTGTTTTGCTGCTTTAAAAACCCATCTAGGGTTATTCCTCAAAGGGGTCCCGTGTTAAAGGGATCCTATGTTTCGGTTGCACCTGTTTTTGCACAAGTTTTCTACTTTTATACCAAAGAACTGCAGAATCATGAACTGTGCCTGATCACAAACTGCTTGTATATAGTTTGCACCTTCTTAAAGGTGCTCTCTACTGGTTTTACAAGAAGAGCTTTTCGAAGAGACTGTTCCTGATGACATCATGAAAGTTTTTTGCTGTTTTAAAGTTGATAATTGACTTGTGTATATTGATACTTTGCAGTACCTCAGAACAGGACCTGAGTTGCCCTTAAAGGGAATGTACACTTGTTGCACTTTGCTAAAGAGTTAATATATTATAGAGTAATATAGCGAATAAAGTTAGAAATTTAAATCAGATAGTAATGTTTACATAGCCGATATTATGTAGCTAGAAGGTTAGATAGTGATAGAATGTTTGATAACATTCAGAATAAAATGTTATATGACGTACTTTAAATAACATTGAAGCTAAGTTAACCCCTTCCCGACCCATGACGCCACGTAGGCATCATGAAAGTCGGTGCCAATCCGACCCATGACGCCTATGTGGCATCATGGAAAGATTGCATCCCTGCAGATCAGGTGAAAGGGTTAACTCCAATTTCACCCAATCTGCAGGGAAAGGGGGAGTGGTACTTTAGCCCAGGGGGGCTTCACCCCCCTCCCCCCCCCCGTGGCTGCGATCGCTCTGATTGGCTGTTGAAGGTGAAACTGCCAATCAGAGCGATTTGTAATATTTCACATAAAAAACTGGTGAAATATTACAATCCAGCCATGGCTGATGCTGCAATATCATCGGCCATGGCTGGAAACACTGATGTGCACCACCCCACCCCACCGATCGCCCCCCCAAGCCACCGATCTGTGGTCCGCTCCCCTCCGTCCTGTGCTCCGCTCCCCCATCCTCCTGTCCGCTCCCCCCGTGCTCCTATGCCACCCCGCGTGCTCCGACGCCCCCCGTGCCCCCCCCTCCCCCTTTATACTTACCGAGGCTCCCGGTGTCCATCCATCTTCTCCATGGGCGCCGCCTTCTTCCAAAATGGTGAGCGCATGTGCAGTGCGCCCGCCGAATCTGCCGGCCGGCAGATTTATTCCATGTACATTTTGATCACTGTGATCAAAATAAAAAAAAAAGTAAATGAACCCCCCCTGTATCACCCCCATAGATAGCAACAATAATAAAATAAAGAAAAATTTTTTTTTTTTTCACTACAGTTAGAACTAGGGTTAGGGTTAGGGAATATGCACACGTATTCTGGTCCTCTGCAGATTTTTCCACAGCGGTTTTTATAAATCCGCAGTGCAAAACCGCTGCGGATTTATCGCGGTTTTTCTGCGGATTTCACTGCGGTTTTCTATTGGAGCAGTTGTAAAACCGCTGCGGAATCCGCAGAAAGAAGTGAAATGTGCGGAATGTAAACCGCTGTGTTTCCGCGCAGTTTTTTTCCGCAGCATGTGTGCAGCGTTTTTTGTAAACTCATGGGAAACTGCTTCAGACCCGCAGCGGCGGAAACGCTGTAGATCCACAGCGTTTTCCGCATCGTGTGCACATACCCTTAGAATTAGGCTATGTGCACACGGTGCGGATTTGGCTGCGGATCTGCAGTGGATTTGGCTGCGGATCCGCAGCGGATTGGCCGCTGCGGATTCGTAGCAGTTTTCCATCAGCTTTACAGTTCCATGTAAACCTATGGAAAACCAAATCCGCTGTGCCCATGGTGCGGAAAATACCGCGCGGGAACACTGTGTTGTATTTTCCGCAGCATGTCAATTCTTTGTGCGGATTCCGCAGCGTTTTACACCTGTTCCTCAATAGGAATCCGCAGGTCTAATCTGCACAAAAAACACTGGAAATCCACGGTAAATCCGCATCTAAAACGCAGTGCCTTTTACCCATGGATTTTTCAAAAATGGTGCGGAAAAATCTCACACGAATCCGCAACGTGGGCACATAGCCTTAGGGTTAAGGTTGGAATTAGAGTTAGGGTTGGAATTAGGGCTAGGGTTGGAAATAGGGTTAAGATTACGCTTGTGGTTAGGGTTATGGTTAGGGGTGTGTTGGGGTTAGGGTTGTGGTTAGGGGTGTGTTGGGGTTAGGGTTTGGATTAGGGTTAGGATTATGTTTAGGGTTGGGATTAGGGTTAGGGGTGTGTTGGGGTTAGGACTGTGTTTAGGGGTGTGTTGGGGTTAGGGTTGTGATTAGGGTTATGGCTAGAGTTGAGATTAGGGTTAGGGGTGTGTTGGGGTTAGTGTTGGAGTCAGAATTGAGGGATTTCCACTGTTTAGGCACATCAGGGGTCTCCAAACGCAACATGGCGCCACCATTGATTCCAGCCAATCTTGCGTTCAAAAAGTCAAATGGTGCTCCCTCCCTTCAGAGCCCCGACATGCGCCAAAACAGTGGTTTACCCCCACATATGGGGTACCAGCATACTCAGGACAAACTGGGCAACAACTATTGGGGTCCAATTTCTCCTGATACCCTTGTGAAAATAAAAAAACTGCTTGCTAAAACATCATTTTTGAGGAAAGAAAAATTATTTTTTTTTTTCACGGCTCTGCGTTATAAACTTCTGTGAAGCACTTGGGGGTTCAAAGTGCTCACCACATATCTAGATAAGTTCCTTTGGGGGTCTAGTTTCCAAAATAAGGTTACTTGTGGGGGGTTTTACTGTTTAGGCACATCAGGGGCTCTGCAAATGCAACATGACGCCCGCAGACCATTCCATCAAAGTCTGCATTTCAAAACGCCCCTACTTCCCTTCCGAGCCCCGACGTGTGCCCAATCAGTAGTTTACCCCCACATATGGGGTATAAGTGTACTCAGGACAAACTGGGCAACAATTACTGGGGTCCAATTTCTCCTGTTACCCTTGTGAAAATAAAAAATTGCTTGCTAAAACATCATTTTTGAGGAAAGAAAAATTATTTTTTTATTTTCACTGCTCTGCGTTGTAAACTTCTGTAAAGCTCTTGGGGGTTCAAAGTGCTCACCACATATCTACATAAGTTCCTTTGGGGGTCTAGTTTCCAAAATGGGGTCACTCGTTGGGGGTTTCTACTGTTTAGGCACATCAGGGGCTCTGCAAATGCAACGTGACGCCCGCAGACCATTCCATCAAATTCTGCATTTCAAAGCATCGCTACTTCCCTTCCGAGCCCCGACGTGTGCCCAAACAGTGGTTTACCCCCACATATGGGGTACCAGCATACTCAGTGCAAACTGCGCAACAATTATTGGGGTCCAGTTTCCCCTGTTACCCTTGTGAAAATAAAAAATTGCTTGCTAAAACATCATTTTGAGGAAAGAAAAATTATTTTTTTATTTTCACGGCTCTGCGTTGTAAACTTCTGTGAAGCACTTGGGGGTTTAAAGTGCACACCATACATCAAGATAAGTTCCTTGGGGGGTCTAGTTTTCAAAATGGGGTCACTTGTGGGGGGGGGGTTTCTACTGTTTAGGCACATCAGTGGCTCTGCAAACGTAACATGATGCCCGCAGACCATTCCATCAAAGTCTGCATTCCAAAACATCACTACTTCCCTTCTGAGCCCCGACGTGTGCCCAAACAGTGGTTTCCCCCCAAATATGGGGTATCGGCGTACTCAGGACAAACTGGACAACAACTTTTCGGGTCCAATTTCTCCTGTTACTCTTGTGAAAATAAAAAATTGCGGGCTAAAAAATAATTTTTGAGGAAAGAAAAATGATTTTTTATTTTCACGGCTCTGCGTTATAAACTTCTGTGAAGCACTTGGGGGTTTAAAGTGGTCACCACACATCTAGGTTAGCTCCATGGGAGGTCTAGTTTCCAAAATGGGGTCACATGTTGGGGAGCTCAAATGTTTAGGCACACAGAGGCTCTCCAAACGCGACATGGTGTCAGCTAACGATTGGAGCTAATTTTTCATTCAAAAAGTCAAATGGCGCTCCTTCCCTTCCAAGCCCAGCTATGTGCCCAAACAGTGGTTTACCCCCACATGTGAGGTATCACTGTACTCAGGAGAAATTGCCAAATAAATTTTAGGATCCATCTTATCCTGTTGCCCATGTGGAAATGACCTGGGGGTTCAAAGTGCTCACTATGCATCTAGATAAGTTCCTTGGGGGGTCTAGTTTTCAAAATGGGGTCACTTGTGGGAGAGCTCCAATGTTTAGGCACACAAGGGCTCTCCAAACACGACATGGTGTCCGCTAAAGATTGGAGCCAATTTTTCATTGAAAAAGTCAAATGGCGCTCCTTCCCTTCCGAGCCCTGTCGTGCGCCCAAACAGTAGTTCCCCCCCACATATGGGGTATCGGCTTACTCAGGACAAATTGTACAATAACTTTAGGGGTCCAGTTTCTCTTTTTACCCTTGAGAAAATAAAAAATTGTTGCTAAAAGATCATTTTTGTGACTAAAAAGTTAAATGTTCATTTTTTCCTTCCATGTTGCTTCTGCTGCTGTGAAGCACCTGAAGGGTTAATAAACTTCTTGAATGTGGTTTTGAGCACCTTGAGGGGTGCAGTTTTTAGAATGGTGTCACTATTGGGTATTTTCTGCCATATAGACCCCTCAAACTGACTTCAAATGTGAGGTGGTCCCTAAAAAAATGGTTTTGTAAATTTTGTTGTAAAAATGAGAAATCGCTGGTCAAATTTTAACCCTTATAACTTCCTATCAAATAAAAAAGGTTGTTTCAAAAATTGTGCTGATGTAAAGTAGACATGTGGGAAATGTTATTTATTAACTATTTTGTGTCACATAACTCTCTGGTTTAACAGAATAAAAATTCAAAATTTGAAAATTGCGAAATTTTTAAAATTTTAGCCAAATTTCCATTTTTTTCACAAATTGGAGGTCTTCCGGGACCCTAGAGACGCCCCTCTCCCAATGTTGCCCCCTATGTCTTCTTAGGTGTAGTAAGGTAGACAGCCAACCTATGACTAACTGCGCAGCGGAGTTTGAAGTAAGGCCTGAAGTCAGTTACTCCTACGGTGTTCCGGCCATCGACTACGCGCATCAGTAAGATGTTTCCTCTCTCTCTCTCTCTCTCTCGGCACGACTCTTACTGGCTCTCCTTTGTGCTTGATTTCGTTTACACGGTTCCACAATATCCTTCCCTTCATGTCTCTTTCTTAGGATACCGCCGCAGGGTGTGCAGACGCGGTTCCGTTACGTTCTGTTCTGTTCGCTAGGCACCTGCCAGGTTCCCACGCCTGACAGGGACCCCCCTGTGCCTTCTCCCTGCAACACCCCCTGCCATGGGATGTTGCCTGGTTCCAACCCAGTCAGCTTCTGACTAACTTTCTCCCCAGCCCCTAGTTTTACCAGTGTGAGGAGTGGCCCAATAAATAAAGCCTTTTTCTCCCCCTAGTGGCCGGAGTGTGAAGTGTAATGTGTTCTAGTGATACCTGGTCAGGAGAACTCCTTAGTGCCATCAGACGTACTGCTGCTCCCCTTAGCAGCAGAGCGCCATACTGCAACGACCAGGTCTCTGGGGCGCTGCACTCCCCCCCGGTTAAATCCAGTACTCCTGGACTGGGAAGAAGAACAACAATATAATACAGCAAAAGACATACACATTTTTGGAATGCTTGGATCAAGTAAATAGAAAAGGTGCTTCCCTTTATGGGAGGTGAGGACACTTGAATGTTGCAAACAAAAACAAGATTAAATATTTTTAAATAACATTTCTGACTATAAATAACTCTCAGTACCCAGCCGGGTATTCTACTAAGTGCAAACTCTGAACAATAAGTTAACTTTTCCTTTAAGGGCGTACACGCTGAACCCACTAAAGGCCTATCATAAGATGCTATAACTCAACTTCTCTTTCCGTTCCAACTTCACCACTGCAGGACCACCTAGCTCCTTGGCTGAGCCTACTGCCATTGTGCCGACCATCTTTCTACATCTCTCAGGAGGATTCTCTCTCTAACCCCTACAGGTTCACTTCAAGCTTTCCTGTCCTCAATCTTTATTAACATTATCAAACTTTCTAAATTTTAACATTATTAACGTTCAACTTTTATTAGAGTCATCATGTAATCATTCCCTTTAAGAGGGACCCAAGTCTCTAGTGCAGATTTTCTCTCTATCTGCCAGTCCACCAAAAGCAAGACCTTCTGCGTCATATCTGGAAGCATCATCTTCGCAAAGTCTTCTCTCGCTTGTAAAACCAGTAGGGAGCACCTTTAAGAAGGTGCAAACTATATACAAAAACAGTTTTGAATCATTCACCGTCCATGATCCGGCAGTCTTTTAAACAGTGATAACTTGTGCAAACGTGGAAAAGGAATAGAAAACATTAGGGATCCCGGGTAAACAAAGGGATCCCTAGGAGTTAACCCTGGACGGGTTTAAAGTAGCAGCAACAGCAGGAAACAGTTAACTATGTACATTTTTCGGTTCTCCGAGGTTTAGTGCTGTAATAGGTGACACGACATCAGCCGGTGGTGACCAAGTCCCGGCCGGGGAAGGTCTAGCCCTGTGTCACCGTCCAGCACCGTCTCAATCGGACCAGCAGCGGTCTGGGTACGGGCGGTGATAACGGTGGCAGACTCTGCAAGCAGGGCTCCACCCGCCGGGGTGGTAGCTGTTGTGAATTCTGTGGCTGAATTCACTTCTGTGGTCACAAGTGGTATTGCAGTCTCTGGGCTTCCTCCCTCAGGTGTTTTGGTGAGCTCGTTGGCTGCCTTGCTATTTAGCTCCACCTGAGTCTGTCTTCCTTGCTCCTTGTCAATGTTCCAGTGTTGGATCTGAGCTACTGCATCTTTCCTTGGGCCTGCTGCTCTGCTAGATAAGTGCTTCTAGTTTGTTTTCTGTTTTTTCTGTCCAGCTTGCTATTAACTTTTGCTGGAAGCTCTGAGAAGCAAAGGGGTGCACCGCCGTGCTGTTAGTTCGGCACGGTGGGTCTTTTTGCCCCTTTGCGTGGTTTTCGTTTTAGGGTTTTTTGTAGACTGCATAGTTCTCTTTGCTATCCTCGCTCTGTCTAGAATATCGGGCCTCACTTTGCTGAATCTATTTCATTCCTACGTTTGTCTTTTCATCTTGCTAACAGTCATTATATGTGGGGGGCTGCCTATTCCTTTGGGGTATTTCTCTGAGGTAAGTCAGGCTTGTATTTCTATCTTCAGGCTAGTCAGCTCCTCAGGCAGTGCCGAGTTGCATAGGTAGTGATAGGCGCAATCCACTGCTGCTTATAGTTGTGTGAGGATAGATCAGGTACTGCAGTCTACAGAGATTCCACGTCTCAGAGCTCGTCCTATTGTTTTTGGTTATTGCCAGATCTCTGTATGTGCGCTGATTACTGCACGCTGTGTTGCCTGATTGCCAGCCATAACAGTACAAGGAGCCCTCCAATGATTCCCAATAGAGGGAAAAAAGAAATCCTGACATCATTTTTTTTTCTTAGCTCTGTCTTCAGTCTTTTTTTTCCCCTAGACATTAGAGTGCTTCAGGACACAGCTGTGGACATGGATATTCAGGCTCTGTGCTCCTCAATGGATAATCTCGTTGTAAATGTACAAAAGATTCAAGATACTATTGATCAGAAATCGATGCTAGAACCAAGAATTCCGATTCCTGATTTGTTTTTTGGTGACAGAACTAAGTTCCTGAGCTTCAGAAATAATTGTAAGCTATTTTTGGCCTTGAAACCTCATTCTTCTGGTAATCCTATTCAACAGGTTTTGATTATTATTTCTTTTTTGCGCGGCGACCCACAGGACTGGGCGTTTTCTCTTGCACCAGGAGATTCTGCATTGAGTAATGTTGATGCATTTTTCCAGGCGCTGGGATTGCTTTACGATGAGCCTAATTCAGTGGATCAGGCTGAGAAAAATCTGCTGGCTTTATGCCAGGGTCAGGATGATGTAGAAGTATATTGTCAGAAATTTAGGAAGTGGTCAGTACTCACTCTGTGGAATGAATCTGCACTAGCGGCTTTGTTCAGAAAGGGTCTCTCTGAAGCTCTTAAGGATGTAATGGTGGGATTTCCTATGCCTGCTGGTTTGAATGAGTCTATGTCCTTGGCCATTCAGATCGGTCGTCGCTTGCGCGAGCGTAAATCTGTGCACCATCTGGCGGTATTGTCTGAGAGTAAACCTGAGCCTATGCAGTGCGACAGGACTATGACTAAAGTAGAACGGCAAGAACACAGACGTCTGAACAGACTGTGTTTCTATTGTGGTGATTCTACTCATGCTATTTCTAATTGTCCTAAACGCACTAGGCGGTTCGATAGCTCTGCCGTTATTGGTACTGTACAGTCCAAATTCCTTTTGTCCATTACCTTAATGTGCTCTTTGTCATCGTATTCTGTCATGGCGTTTGTGGATTCAGGCGCTGCCCTGAATCTGATGGATTTGGATTATGCTAAACGTTGTGGATTTTTCTTGGAGCCTTTGCGGTGTCCTATTCCGTTGAGAGGAATTGATGCTACACCTTTGGCCAAGAATAAGCCTCAGTACTGGGCCCAGCTGACCATGTGCATGGCTCCTGCACATCAGGAAGTTATTCGCTTTCTGGTACTGCATAATTTGCATGATGTGGTCGTGTTGGGGTTGCCATGGCTACAAACCCATAATCCAGTATTGGATTGGAACTCTATGTCGGTAACCAGCTGGGGTTGTCAGGGAGTACATGGTGATGTTCCATTTTTGTCTATTTCGTCATCCATTCCTTCTGACATCCCAGAGTTCTTGTCGGACTTTCAGGATGTATTTGAAGAGTCCAAGTCTGATGCCCTACCTCCGCATAGGAATTGTGATTGTGCTATCGATTTGATTCCTGGTAGTAAATTCCCTAAGGGTCGTTTATTTAATTTGTCCGTACCTGAACACACCGCTATGCGCAGTTATGTGAAGGAGTCCCTGGAGAAGGGACATATTCGCCCATCGTCGTCACCATTGGGAGCAGGGTTCTTTTTTGTAGCCAAGAAGGATGGTTCGCTAAGACCGTGTATTGATTACCGCCTTCTTAATAAGATCACTGTTAAGTTTCAGTATCCCTTGCCATTGATTTCTGACTTGTTTGCTCGGATTAAGGGGGCTAGTTGGTTTACTAAGATTGATCTTCGTGGTGCGTATAATCTGGTGAGAATCAGGCAGGGAGATGAATGGAAAACGGCATTTAATACGCCCGAGGGTCATTTTGAGTATCTGGTGATGCCGTTCGGACTTGCCAATGCTCCATCTGTTTTTCAGTCTTTTATGCATGACATTTTCCGTGAGTATCTGGATAAATTCTTGATTGTTTACTTGGATGACATTTTGATCTTCTCAGATGATTGGGAGTCTCATGTGAAGCAAGTCAGAATGGTTTTCCAGGTACTGCCTGCTAATTCCTTGTTCGTGAAGGGATCAAAGTGTCTCTTCGGTGTGCAGAAAGTTTCATTTTTGGGGTTCATCTTTTCCCCTTCTACTATCGAGATGGATCCGGTTAAGGTTCAGGCCATCCAGGATTGGACCCAGCCGACATCTCTAAAAAGTCTGCAGAAATTCCTGGGCTTTGCTAATTTTTATCGTCGCTTCATCTGTAATTTTTCTAGCATTGCCAGACCATTGACCGATTTGACCAAGAAGGGTGCTGATTTGGTTAATTGGTCTTCTGCTGCCGTGGAAGCTTTTCAGGAGTTGAAGCGTCGTTTTTGCTGTGCCCCTGTGTTGTGTCAACCTGATGTTTCTCTTCCGTTCCAGGTCGAGGTTGATGCTTCTGAGATTGGTGCAGGGGCGGTTTTGTCACAGAGAGGTTCTGGTTGCTCAGTGTTCAAACCATGTGCTTTCTTTTCCAGGAAATTTTCTGCTGCTGAGCGTAATTATGATGTGGGCAACCGAGAGTTGCTGGCCATGAAGTGGGCATTCGAGGAGTGGCGTCATTGGCTTGAGGGTGCTAAGCATCGCGTGGTGGTTTTGACTGATCATAAGAACCTTACTTATCTTGAGTCTGCCAAGCGCTTGAATCCTAGACAGGCCCGTTGGTCGTTATTTTTTGCTCGTTTTGATTTTGTGATTTCATACCTTCCGGGCTCTAAAAATGTGAAGGCGGATGCTCTGTCTAGGAGTTTTGTGCCCGACTCTCCGGGGTTATCTGAGCCGGCGAGTATCCTCAAGGAAGGAGTCATTGTGTCTGCCATCTCCCCTGATTTGCGGAGAGTGTTGCAGAAATTTCAGGCTAATAAACCTGATCGTTGTCCGGCCGAGAAACTGTTCGTCCCTGATAGGTGGACTAGTAAAGTTATCTCTGAACTTCATTGTTCGGTGCTAGCCGGTCATCCAGGAATCTTTGGTACCAGGGAGTTGGTTGCTAGATCCTTCTGGTGGCCGTCTCTGTCACGGGATGTGCGTGCTTTTGTGCAGTCCTGTGGAATTTGTGCTAGGGCTAAGCCCTGCTGTTCACGTGCCAGTGGGTTGCTTTTGCCCTTGCTGGTCCCGAAGAGGCCTTGGACACATATTTCGATGGATTTCATTTCTGACCTTCCCGTTTCTCAAAAGATGTCGGTCATTTGGGTGGTCTGTGATCGCTTTTCTAAAATGGTCCATCTGGTGCCCTTGGTTAAATTGCCTTCCTCCTCTGATTTGGTGCCTTTGTTCTTCCAGCATGTGGTTCGTTTACATGGCATTCCTGAGAATATTGTTTCTGACAGAGGTTCCCAGTTTGTCTCGAGGTTCTGGCGAGCCTTTTGTGGTAGGATGGGCATTGACCTATCTTTCTCCTCGGCCTTCCATCCTCAGACTAATGGCCAGACCGAACGAACCAATCAGACCTTGGAAACATATCTGAGATGTTTTGTTTCCGCTGACCAGGATGATTGGGTGTCATTTTTGCCGTTGGCTGAGTTCGCCCTTAATAATCGGGCCAGCTCGGCTACCTTGGTCTCTCCATTTTTCTGCAATTCTGGGTTCCATCCTCGTTTCTCTTCAGGACAGGTTGAGTCTTCGGACTGTCCTGGTGTGGATTCTGTGGTGGACAGGTTGCAGCAGATCTGGACTCAGGTAGTGGACAATTTGACCTTGTCCCAGGAGAAGGCTCAGCTTTTCGCTAATCGCAGACGCCGTGTGGGACCCCGACTTCGTGTTGGGGATCTGGTTTGGTTATCTTCTCGTCATATTCCTATGAAGGTTTCCTCTCCTAAATTTAAACCTCGTTTTATTGGTCCGTATAGGATTTCTGAGATTCTCAATCCGGTGTCTTTTTGTCTGACCCTCCCAGACTCCTTTTCCATACATAATGTATTCCATAGGTCGTTGTTGAGGAGATACGTGGCACCTATGGTTCCATCTGTGGAGCCTCCTGCCCCTGTTTTGGTGGAGGGGGAATTGGAGTATATTGTGGAGAAGATTTTGGATTCTCGTGTCTCTAGACGGAAACTCCAGTATCTGGTCAAATGGAAGGGTTATGCTCAGGAAGATAATTCCTGGGTTTTTGCCTCTGATGTCCATGCCCCAGATCTTGTTCGTGCCTTTCATGTGGCTCATCCTGGTCGGCCTGGGGGTTCTGGTGAGGGTTCGGTGACCCCTCCTCAAGGGGGGGGTACTGTTGTGAATTCTGTGGCTGAATTCACTTCTGTGGTCACAAGTGGTATTGCAGTCTCTGGGCTTCCTCCCTCAGGTGTTTTGGTGAGCTCGTTGGCTGCCTTGCTATTTAGCTCCACCTGAGTCTGTCTTCCTTGCTCCTTGTCAATGTTCCAGTGTTGGATCTGAGCTACTGCATCTTTCCTTGGGCCTGCTGCTCTGCTAGATAAGTGCTTCTAGTTTGTTTTCTGTTTTTTCTGTCCAGCTTGCTATTAACTTTTGCTGGAAGCTCTGAGAAGCAAAGGGGTGCACCGCCGTGCTGTTAGTTCGGCACGGTGGGTCTTTTTGCCCCTTTGCGTGGTTTTCGTTTTAGGGTTTTTTGTAGACTGCATAGTTCTCTTTGCTATCCTCGCTCTGTCTAGAATATCGGGCCTCACTTTGCTGAATCTATTTCATTCCTACGTTTGTCTTTTCATCTTGCTAACAGTCATTATATGTGGGGGGCTGCCTATTCCTTTGGGGTATTTCTCTGAGGTAAGTCAGGCTTGTATTTCTATCTTCAGGCTAGTCAGCTCCTCAGGCAGTGCCGAGTTGCATAGGTAGTGATAGGCGCAATCCACTGCTGCTTATAGTTGTGTGAGGATAGATCAGGTACTGCAGTCTACAGAGATTCCACGTCTCAGAGCTCGTCCTATTGTTTTTGGTTATTGCCAGATCTCTGTATGTGCGCTGATTACTGCACGCTGTGTTGCCTGATTGCCAGCCATAACAGGTAGCGCTGGGTCCAGCGGGGTCAGGAGTCAGCGGGGTCCCGCCACCAGTCTCGGTCGTGATCGTAGATGGCGCGACCACCAGCGCACAGCGTTTGACTCTCTTGGCATACCACCCTCGCTCACTCCAGTGGCGGGTGTAGGTCACATGGTCCCCCCTGTACAAGTTTCGGAGTGGAGGTACACTGCGGGACTGGGGTTCCACGTTGCAGCTAGTCACATAGACCTCGGTCAACAGCCCTGGCTCTAATATGAAGCCGCAACCTCTCCCCCGGTGGAAGGCCAGCACAATCCCCTGTTTTATCAAACTCTCAGGGCAGCAATTGACGAGGGGCACCCGTTCCTCCGGTCGGACAGTCTGTTCCATTCGTTCTCGATCTTCCCATTGTGAAATCAAACTTCGTCTATACTGATCCCAGGTGAGCCTGATGATGTAGGAGCCCTCCTGTCGGGACCCGTCTGACCGGAACCGGGGAGCATTCCACTCAAAGACCACTCCCCTGGGGCTGATGTCTATCGGTGTACCCAGAGGTGTCGGCAGCGGGGGTAGGATCCCCTTCATGGTGTAAAGGGCCGCCACCACAATCTCAGTAGCGGGAGACCAGTCATCAATGGGCTGGGGAGCGGTCACCGGAACCGGAGCGGTCGGTGGGGCAGGATCGCTGTTGGTACCTTCGTCTGATGTGGTTCCACCGATGTCGGTCGGCTCCGCTGACGAGGACGCTGGGGTCCGCTGTGGCCCTGACCACGGCTCCTCCCGGGTGGCCTTCCAGCACAGCTCCGACTTCCATTTCCTCGCCGTCGCTGACCCCCCGTCCGGAGTCGGGTGGTCCGATGCCTCTTTCGGCAACACCAGGGGATCCGGGTTCCCCTGTGACGGCAAACCCTGGTCCGGCTCCGCTGGGCTGCGGTGCTCCCGGGTCACTTCGTCGTCGTTCAGGTACCCGCTGGTCATCAGCTCCGCCCCTGGGTCTGCAGCAGCACACACATGAGGCTCCATCATTTTCTGGGGTTTGAGCTCCTTCATTCCTGAGCTCGTCATCCTGCAGCCGTAGTCGGAGTGGGCGGATCTGGCGGTTCGCGCCGTTTTCTCGATCTCCTCCCATGACACGCCCTTCTTCTCCTGCACTCCTCGTGGCGCGGCAATGGCGGCGGTTTTGGCGGGAATCATGCGTCAATAGCAATACACAGTCTTTGCAATAAATCACAATCCAACACGTTTCAAACACAGTTCCAAGGCACACATGACCCAATTCTTCAGGCTTAAGTATGATCCTGTTCGTGACGCCAAGTTGGAGCGCCCCCAGACACAGGGCCACGCGTTTCGGTACCGGGCCTCTCTGGTTCGGTTCTGAGGCTGTCATGGTGGCTAGACCCAGTCCGCGACCCTGCTAAGGGACATCCAATGAAAGTAGTAAAGCAGTCTGTCAGTGGTTCGTGACACCACCTGTGTTGTTCGGTCAGGGTGACCGACGCTGCTTGGGATCCGCTGGGGTGATGGAATGGCAGCTGGATGGTATACCTTCCCACAGGTGAAGTATGTCCCCAGGGCTTCCCAGTAAGGTGGATGGTGATGGTGTGAGGTACAGTCAATAATGAGGACACAAGGTTGCAGTCTCTTTACCTTTTTACTGAAGGCTTCAAGATCCTCAATCCAGAGTACGTTTATCAAGGCTCTTAGAGACCGGCCGGTCCGATGGGCACATCTAGAGTTTCCTTCGCAGATGGAAATCTGTTATGAACAGGTAATTCAGAACCACAATGGACCATGAAGTTCAGAGCACACAAAGTGACCTGACAATTACCAAAAACATAGGACGAGCTCTGAGACGTGGGAACTCTGCTGACCGCAATCCCTAATCCTATCACACCACACTAGAGGTAGCCGTGGATTGCGCCTAATGCTCCCTATGCAACTCGGCACAGCCTGAGAAACTAACTAGCCCTGAAGAAAGAAAAAAAAGCCTACCTTGCCTCAGAGAAATTCCCCAAAGGAAAAGGCAGCCCCCCACATATAATGACTGTGAGTAAAGATGAAAATACAAACACAGAGATGAAATAGATTTAGCAAAGTGAGGCCCGACTTACTGAATAGACCGAGGATAGGAAAGAGAGCTTTGCGGTCAACACAAAAATCTACAAACAACCACGCAGAGGGGCAAAAAGACCCTCCGCACCGACTAACGGTACGGAGGTGTTCCCTCTGCGTCTCAGAGCTTCCAGCAAGCAAGAAAAACCAATATAGCAAGCTGGACAGAAAATATAGCAAACAAAAGTAACACAAGCAGAACTTAGCTTATGCAGGATAGACAGGCCACAGGAACGATCCAGGAGGAAGCAAGACCAATACTAGAACATTGACTGGAGGCCAGGATCAAAGCACCAGGTGGAGTTAAACAGAGCAGCACCTAACGACTTAACCTCATCACCTAAGGAAGGAAACTCAGAAGCCGCAGTACCACTCTCATCCACCAAAGGAAGCTCATAGACAGAACCAGCCGAAGTACCACTCACGACCACAGGAGGGAGCTTGGCCACAGAATTCACAACAGTACCCCCTCCTTGAGGAGGGGTCACCGAACCCTCACCAGAGCCCCCAGGCCGACCAGGATGAGCCACATGAAAGGCATGAACCAGATCGGCAGCATGGACATCAGAGGCAAAGACCCAGGAATTATCTTCCTGACCATAACCTTTCCACTTAACCAGATACTGGAGTTTCCGTCTCGAAACACGAGAATCCAAAATCTTCTCCACTATATACTCCAATTCCCCTTCAACCAAAACCGGAGCAGGAGGATCAATAGATGGAACCACAGGTGCCACGTATCTCCGCAACAATAACCTATGGAACACGTTATGGATGGAAAAAGAAGCTGGAAGAGTCAAACGAAAAGACACAGGATTAAGAACCTCAGAAATCCTATATGGACCAATGAAACGAGGCTTAAATTTAGGAGAGGAAACCTTCATAGGAATATAATGAGATGACAACCAAACCAAATCCCCAACACGAAGTCGGGGACCCACACAGCGCCTGCGGTTAGCGAAACGTTGAGCCTTCTCCTGGGACAAAGTCAAATTGTCCACTACATGAGTCCAAATCTGCTGCAACCTATCCACCACAGTATCCACACCAGGACAGTCCGAAGACTCAACCTGCCCTGAAGAGAAACGAGGGTGGAACCCAGAATTGCAGAAAAACGGCGAAACCAAAGTAGCCGAGCTGGCCCGATTATTAAGGGCGAACTCAGCCAAAGGCAAAAAGGACACCCAATCATCCTGATCAGCAGAAACAAAACATCTCAGATATGTTTCCAAGGTCTGATTGGTTCGTTCAGTCTGGCCATTTGTCTGAGGATGGAAAGCCGAGGAAAAAGACAAATCAATGCCCATCCTAGCACAAAAGGCTCGCCAAAACCTTGAAACAAACTGGGAACCTCTGTCAGAAACGATGTTCTCTGGAATGCCATGTAAACGAACCACATGCTGGAAAAACAATGGCACCAAATCAGAGGAGGAAGGCAACTTAGACAAGGGCACCAAATGGACCATCTTAGAGAAGCGATCACAAACCACCCAAATGACCGACATTCTTTGAAAGACGGGGAGATCCGAAATAAAATCCATAGAGATATGTGTCCAAGGCCTCTTCGGGACCGGCAAGGGCAAAAGCAACCCACTGGCACGAGAACAGCAGGGCTTAGCCCGAGCACAAATCCCACAGGACTGCACAAAAGAACGCACATCCCGCGACAGAGACGGCCACCAAAAGGATCTAGCCACCAAATCTCTGGTACCAAAGATTCCAGGATGACCAGCCAACACCGAACAATGAACCTCAGAGATAACTTTATTCGTCCACCTATCAGGGACAAACAGTTTCTCCGCTGGGCAACGGTCTGGTCTATTAGCCTGAAATTTTTGCAGCACCCGCCGCAAATCAGGGGAGATGGCAGACAAAATTACCCCCTCTTTGAGAATACCCACCGGCTCCGGCAAACCCGGAGAATCGGGCACAAAACTCCTAGACAGGGCATCCGCCTTCACATTTTTAGAGCCCGGAAGGTACGAAACCACAAAGTCAAAACGGGAGAAAAACAGCGACCAACGAGCCTGTCTAGGATTCAACCGTTTGGCAGACTTGAGATAAGTCAAGTTTTTGTGATCAGTCAAGACCACCACGCGATGCTTAGCTCCTTCAAGCCAATGACGCCACTCCTCGAATGCCCACTTCATGGCTAGCAACTCTCGATTGCCAACACCATAATTTCGCTCAGCAGGCAAAAATTTCCTGGAAAAGAAGGCGCATGGTTTCATCACCGAGCAATCAGAACTTCTCTGCGACAAAACAGCCCCTGCTCCAATTTCAGAAGCATCAACCTCGACCTGGAACGGAAGCGAAACATCTGGTTGGCACAACACAGGGGCAGAAGAAAAACGACGCTTCAACTCCTGAAAAGCTTCCACAGCAGCAGAAGACCAATTGACCACATCAGCACCCTTCTTGGTTAAATCAGTCAACGGTTTAGCAATACTAGAAAAATTATTGATGAAGCGACGATAAAAATTAGCAAAGCCCAGGAACTTCTGCAGACTCTTCAGGGATGTTGGCTGAGTCCAATCATAAATGGCCTGAACTTTAACAGGGTCCATCTCGATAGTAGAAGGAGAAAAAATGAACCCCAAAAATGAAACCTTCTGAACACCAAAGAGACACTTTGACCCCTTCACAAACAAAGAATTAGCACGCAGGACCTGGAACACCATTCTGACCTGCTTCACATGAGACTCCCAATCATCCGAGAAGACCAAAATATCATCCAAGTATACAATCAGGAATTTATCCAGGTACTCTTGGAAGATGTCATGCATAAAGGACTGAAACACTGATGGAGCATTAGAAAGCCCGAATGGCATAACCAGGTACTCAAAATGGCCTTCGGGCGTATTAAATGCTGTTTTCCATTCATCGCCCCGTTTAATACGCACAAGATTATACGCACCACGAAGATCTATCTTGGTGAACCAACTAGCCCCCTTAATCCGAGCAAACAAATCAGACAACAGCGGCAAGGGGTACTGAAATTTGACCGAAATTTTATTTAGAAGGCGGTAATCAATACAAGGTCTCAGCGAACCATCCTTCTTGGCCACAAAAAAGAACCCCGCTCCCAATGGCGACGATGACGGGCGAATATGACCCTTCTCCAAAGACTCCTTCACGTAACTCCGCATAGCGGCGTGCTCAGGTACAGATAAATTAAACAGTCGACCCTTAGGAAACTTACTACCAGGAATCAAATCGATAGCACAATCACAATCCCTATGCGGAGGTAGGGCATTGGACTTGGGCTCATCGAATACATCCCGGTAATCAGACAAGAACTCTGGGACCTCAGAAGGGGTGGATGATGAGCTAGACAGAAATGGAACATCACCATGTACCCCCTGACAACCCCAGCTGGACACAGACATTGATTTCCAATCTAATGCTGGGTTATGGATTTGTAGCCATGGCAACCCCAACACGACCACATCATGCAGATTATGCAACACCAGAAAGCGAATATCCTCCTGGTGCGCAGGAGCCATGCACATGGTCAGCTGGGTCCAATACTGAGGCTTATTCTTGGCCAAAGGCGTAGCATCAATTCCTCTCAATGGAATAAGACACTGCAAGGGCTCCAAGACAAACCCACAGCGCCTAGCAAACTCCAAGTCCATCAAATTCAGGGCAGCGCCTGAATCCACAAATGCCATGACAGAATAGGAAGACAAAGAGCAGATCAAAGTAACGGACAAAAGAAATTTCGACTGTACCGTACCAATGGTGGCGGACCTAGCGAACCGCTTAGTGCGCTTAGGACAATCGGAGATAGCATGAGTGGAATCACCACAGTAGAAACACAGCCCATTCTGACGTCTGTGTTCTTGCCTTTCAGCTCTGGTCAAAGTCCTATCGCACTGCATAGGCTCAGGTTTATGCTCAGATAATACCGCCAAATGGTGCACAGATTTACGCTCACGCAAGCGTCGACCGATCTGAATGGCCAAAGACATAGACTCATTCAGACCAGCAGGCATAGGAAATCCTACCATGACATCCTTAAGGGCTTCAGAGAGACCCTTTCTGAAAATAGCTGCCAGCGCACATTCATTCCATTGAGTGAGCACGGACCACTTTCTAAACTTCTGACAATAAATCTCTATCTCATCCTGACCCTGACACAGAGTCAGCAAATTTTTCTCTGCCTGATCCACTGAATTAGGTTCGTCGTACAGCAATCCGAGCGCCAGAAAAAACGCATCAATATTACATAATGCAGGATCTCCTGGCGCAAGGGAAAATGCCCAGTCTTGAGGGTCGCCACGTAATAAAGAAATAATGACCTTAACTTGTTGAACTGGGTCACCAGAGGAGCGGGGTTTCAAAGCCAGAAATAGTTTACAATTATTTTTAAAATTCAAAAACTTAGCTCTATCTCCAGAAAATAACTCAGGAATAGGAATTTTAGGTTCTAACATAGGATTCTGAACCACTAAATCTTGAATGTTCTGTACTCTTATAGTGAGATTATCCATCAAAGAGGACAGACCCTGAATGTCCATGTCCACACCTGTGTTCTGAACCACCCTGATGTAAAGGGGAAAAGAAAGACAGAACACAGTGCAAAGAAAAAAAAATGGTCTCAGAACTTCTCTTTTCCCTCTATTGAGAAGCATTAGTACTTTGGGCCTCCAGTACTGTTATGAACAGGTAATTCAGAACCACAATGGACCATGAAGTTCAGAGCACACAAAGTGACCTGACAATTACCAAAAACATAGGACGAGCTCTGAGACGTGGGAACTCTGCTGACCGCAATCTCTAATCCTATCACACCACACTAGAGGTAGCCGTGGATTGCGCCTAACGCTCCCTATGCAACTCGGCACAGCCTGAGAAACTAACTATCCCTGAAGAAAGAAAAAAAAGCCTACCTTGCCTCAGAGAAATTCCCCAAAGGAAAAGGCAGCCCCCCACATATAATGACTGTGAGTAAAGATGAAAATACAAACACAGAGATGAAATAGATTTAGCAAAGTGAGGCCCGACTTACTGAATAGACCGAGGATAGGAAAGATAGCTTTGCGGTCAACACAAAAACCTACAAACAACCACGCAGAGGGGCAAAAAGACCCTCCGCACCGACTAACGGTACGGAGGTGCTCCCTCTGCGTCTCAGAGCTTCCAGCAAGCAAGAAAAACCAATATAGCAAGCTGGACAGAAAATATAGCAAACAAAAGTAACACAAGCAGAACTTAGCTTATGCAGGATAGACAGGCCACAGGAACGATCCAGGAGGAAGCAAGACCAATACTAGAACATTGACTGGAGGCCACGATCAAAGCACCAGATGGAGTTAAATAGAGCAGCACCTAACGACTTAACCTCATCACCTGAGGAAGGAAACTCAGAAGCCGCAGTACCACTCTCATCCACCAAAGGAAGCTCATAGACAGAACCAGCCGAAATACCACTCACGACCACAGGAGGGAGCTTGGCCACAGAATTCACAACAGAAATCGTTGCCTACCAATAGCGCCTGTGTGTTGTAGTCCTATCCTGCTGAGCATTCAGAATAGTCCTCACAACTGCTGTTCTCGTTCGTTCGTTCTCTACAGCTCTCTCTCGTTCTTTGGTTCCAGATGTTACTAGTTTCTAACGTCCCCCAGGTATGTTATAGCTTGGACGCCACCCGTATGACGGGAAGGCCTGGAGGTCTTCCGGGACCCTAGAGATGCCCCTCTCCCAATGTTGCCCCCTATGTCTTCGTAGGTGTAGTAAGGTAGACAGCCAACCTATGACTAACTGTGCAGCGGAGTTTGAAGTAAGGCCTGAAGTCAGTTACTCCTACGGTGTTCCGGCCACCGACTATGCGCCTCAGTAAGATGTTGCCTCTCTCTCTCTCGGCACGACTCTTACTGGCTCTCCTTTGTGCTTGATCTCGTTTACACGGTTCCACAATATCCTTCCCTTCGTGTCTCTTTCTTAGGATACTGCTGCAGGGTGTGCAGGCGCGGTTCCGTTATGTTCTGTTCTGTTCGCTAGGCACCTGCCAGGTTCCCACGCCTGATAGGGACCCCCCTGTGCCTTCTCCCTGCAACACCCCCTGCGACGGGATGTTGCCTGGTTCCAACCCAGTCAGCTTCTGACTAACTTCCTCCCCAGCCCCTAGTTTTACCAGTGTGAGGAGTGGCCCAATAAATAAAGCCTTTTTCTCCCCCTAGTGGCCGGAGTGTGAAGTGTAATGTGTTCTAGTGATACCTGGTCAGGAGAACTCCTTAGTGCCATCAGACGTACCGCTGCTCCCCTTAGCGGCAGAGCGCCATACTGCAACGACCAGGTCTCTGGGGCACTGCATAATACACTATGCGTGA
Source organism: Ranitomeya imitator (assembly GCF_032444005.1). NCBI lineage: Eukaryota > Metazoa > Chordata > Amphibia > Anura > Dendrobatidae > Ranitomeya > Ranitomeya imitator. The sequence continues at coordinate 484,177,577 of NC_091282.1, read as the reverse complement.
GTTTTGTTGCATTCTCCCCCCCAAAACAGGGAGATTTAAATTGGCACTAAGTGGATCTACGTCACAGTTCTGTTAGTTTGTCGTACATCTTCCAGCCACGTTCTGCCACTTACATTGTGTAGTGTAATACACTGGGCCTGAGTTTTGTTGCAGTCTCCCCCCCTAAAAAGAGAGATTTAAATTGGCACTAAGTGGATCTACATCACAGTTCTGTTAGTTTGTCGTACATCTTCCAGCCACGTTCTGCCACTTACATTGTGTAGTGTAATACACTGGGCCTGAGTTTTGTTGCAGTCTGCCCCCCAAAAAAGGGAGATTTAAACTGGCACAACGTTGATCTACGTCAGTTCTGTTAGTTTGTCGTATATCTTCCAGCCACGTTCTGCCACTTACATTGTGTAGAGTTATACACTACGCCTGAGTTTTGGTGCAGTCTTCCCCCCAAAAAAGGGAGATTTAAATTGTCACTAAGTGGATCTACGTCAGTTCTGTTAGTTTGTCGTACATCTTCCAGCCACGTTCTGCCACTTACATTGTGTAGTGTAATAAACTGGGCATGAGTTTTGTTGCAGTCTCTCCCCCCAAATAGGGATATTTAAATTGGCACTAAGTGGATCTACGTCACAGTTCAGTTAGTTTGTCGTACATCTTCCAGCCACGTTCTGCCACTTACATTGTGCAGTGTAATACACTGGGCCTGAGTTTTGTTGCAGTCTCCCCCCCAAAAAAAGGGAGATTTAAATTGCCACTAAGTGGATCTACGTCACAGTTCTGTTAGTTTGTCGTACATCTTCCAGCCACGTTCTGCTACTTACATTGTGTAATGTAATACACTACGCCTGAGTTTTGTTGCAGTCTCCCCCACCAAAAAAAGGGAGATTTAAATTCGCCACAAGTTTATATATACCTTCTACCTTGTTTCACAGTACCATATAACGGATGATATTTTGGTTAGATTTTTCCAAAAATGAGGAAGTCTGGTGGAAGAGGCTGTGGGCGTTCGTTGCCAGCTGGTACTGATGGTGGTGGTGGTGGTTGTGGAGCATCTGGTGGTAGTGGGAAAAGCAAAATAGCACCAAAGGCTCGAGGTGTTGAGCCAGCATCATCGTCTGGCTACACAACGCCTCGAAGGCTCCCTTATCTGGGAGTAGGAAAACAGCTTTTAAAGCCGGAGCAGCAGGAAAAAGTTTTGGCTTTCCTTGCTGACTCAGCCTCTAGCTCTTTCGCCTCCTCTGGAGAAGGTTCGAAATCTAAAAGCAGCGAGTCGTCAGTGGATGCTCCCGGTCAGGAACAAGTCGCTTCCTTGTGTCCTTAACCCAAACCAAAAGTGAAGGATACGGCAGGCGAAACTACAGTTTACTCCATGGAGCTCTTTACACATACCATGCCTGGGTTAGAGAGGGAAATTGTTAAAAGCTCAATACAAGATGAATCGGACATGGAGTGCACAGATGCACAGCCACAGCTAGATGATTATGCTGTTCCATTGACTCAGATCACTACATTGCCCTCGCAGTGTACTGAGCCAGAATCTGACCCTGATGAGACTATGGTGCCCCGTCACGAACGCTATAGCACCTTACACAGTGACACAGAGGAAGGTGCACATGACATTGAAGAGGAGGTGATAGATGACCCAGTTGTTGACCCAGATTGGGAGCCATTGGGGGAAGAGGGTGCCACTGCCAGTAGCTCAGAAGCGGAGGAGGATGATCTGCAGCAGCCATCTACATTGCAACAGCTTTCATCTGGCAGGCCCGTATCTGGCCAAAAATGTTTGTCAAAACCAAAAACTGTTTTAGGACAGCATGGCCATGCAGTGAAAGTAGCACAGCGTGCAATGCCTGAAAAAGGTAATCCATAGTAGGAAGAGTGCAGTGTGGGAATTTTTTAACCAAGATCCGAATGATCAGTGCAAAGTTATCTGTAAGAAGTGCTCAAAGACCTTTAGCAGAGGAAAAATCTCCTAAATTTAAATACAACATGCATGCGTAGACATTTAACCAGCATGCACTTGCAAGCCTGGACTAACTACCGAATGTTCAATACCGTTGGTGCACCTACTCAGAATGAAGGTAGTCAGCAACGCTACATTGCTTCCATCACAGTAAGCCCACCAGTTAGGACACCACCAGCAGCAAATGTGGAGGTATCGTCGCAAGGCCAAAGCAGTCAGGGAATCACAAGGTTCTTGGTAGGAAACACTGTATGTAGGCCAAAATCAAGAATACCATCACCAACCCTCTCTCAATCTGCCATGTCCACCACCACCCCCGCTAGTTCCACCATATGCAGCTCTCCAGTCCAGCTCACCCTACAAGAGACTCTCGTTAAGAAAAGAAAGTACTCATCCTGTCATCCGCGTACACAGGGTTTGAACGCCCACATTGCTAGACTAATCTCGTTAGAGATGATGCCCTACCGGTTGGTTGAAAGTGGAGCTTTCAAAGCCCTGAAAGCCTATGCAGTACCACGCTATGACCTACCCAGTCAGCACTTCTTTGCAAGAAAAGCCATCCCAGCCCTCTACCAGCATGTCAAAGACCACATTGTCCATGCACTGAGACAATCAGTCAGTGGAAAGGTGCACCTCTCAACAGATGCATGGACCAGTAGGCATGGCCAGGGACGTTAAGTGTCCATCACGGTGCACTGGGTTAATGTGGTGGATGCAGGGTCCACAGAGGACAGCCATAGTGGGACAGTTCTGCCTAGCCCACGGTCTAAGAAACAGTTGGCTGTAGACGTTCGCCACTCCTCCTCCTCCTCCAGAAGTGAAAGCTCATCCACAGAGCACAGTCGCACGACCACTCCATCCGCAGCTGACAGTGTTGCACACGAGGTGTCCCATTATGGAACAGCTAGTGGTAAGCGTCAGCAGGCTGTGCTACAAATGAAGTGTTTGGACGACAACAGACACACCGCGGAAATACTGGCTGAGTAATTGCAGCAAAAAACTCAGTCATGGCTGGGCAGTGTACATCTTGAGGCAGGCAAGGTAGTAAGTGATAATGGAAGGAATTTTATGGCTGCCATAGCCCTTTCAGAACTGAAACACATTCCTTGTCTTACTCACACCTTGAACCTGGTGATGCAGTGCTTCCTGAAAAATTATCTGGAGTTACCAGCCCTGCTCCTGAAGGTGCGAAGACTTTGCTCGCACATCCGCAGGTCGCCCGTACACTCCAGCCGTATGCAGAACCATCAGCGATCGCTGAATCTTCCCCAGCACCGCCTAATAATCAATGTTGCAACAAGGTGGAACTCCACTCTGCACATGCTTCAGAGGCTGTGCGAACAGAGGCATGCTGTCATCTATTTGTGGGAGGATACACATACACGGGCAGGCAGTTGGATGGCAGACATGGAGTTGTCTGGTGTGCAGTGGTCGAAGCTCCAAGACCTCTGTCAAGTGCTTCAGTGTTTTGAGGAATGCACACGGCTGGTAAGTGCAGAAGACACCATCATAAGCATGAGCATCTCACTAATGCGTCTGCTGATGCAAAGTTTGACACACATCAAGGAGCAGGCGTCTGCAGCCAAGGAGGAGGGAAGCCTTGATGACAGTCAGCCATTGTCTGGTCAGGAAACTCTCCTGGACAAGGTGGTGGATGAAGAGGAGGAGGAGGAGGATGATGGGGATGAATATTTATGGGAGGAAGATGCTTCTCAGGGGGCAATAGAAACTGGTGCCATTGCATGGTCAGGTAAAGGGTTTTTGCAGGCCACAAGTGATGTTGATTTGCAAGAAAGTGCTCCTCAACCCAACACAAGCAGTGAATTGACACCTGGGACATTGACCCACATGGCAGAGTATGTATGGCGTATCATAAAAAGGGACCCCCGCATTATCAAAATGATGACCGATGACGATTACTGGTTGGCCTGCCTCCTGGATCCACGATACAAAGGAAAATTACAACATATCATGCTACATGAGAACCTTGAGCAAATATTGGCTACCAAACAATCAACTCTTGTAGACCGTTTGGTTCAGGCATTCCCAGCACACAGTGGCGGTGATAGCTCTCACACGAGCTGTAGGGGGCAACATGGCAGAGGTGTTAGAGGTGCACAAATCCAAAGTAGCGTTGGACAGAGGGGTTTTATGACCAGGTTGTGGAGTGATTTTGCAATGACCGCAGACATGACAGGTACTGCTGCATCAATTTAAAGTGACAGGAGACAGCATTTGTCCAGTATGGTTACCAACTATTTTTCCTCCCTTATCGATGTTTTCCCTCACAGGTCATTCCCCTTTGATTACTGGGCATCTAAAATAGACACCTGGCCTGAATTGGCAGAATGAGCATTACAGGAGCTCGCTTGCGCAGCTGCTAGTGTGCTATCAGAAAGAGTCTTCAGTGCTGCTGGTTCAATACTGACAGAGAAAAGGACATGTCTGGCTAGGCGAAATGTTGATGATCTAACCTTCATTAAAATGAACCAATCATGGATTTCAAATTATTTTGCCCCACCTTCCCCTGCTGACACGTAGCTTGCCTTAAAAATGTCTTGCTTTTGGCCTCCTCTTACTGACTGCTCCAATTCCTCCATTTGCAGCTGCTGAATGTCCACCTTAGGCCATTTTTATACGTCTCTAAATAGGCTGACTCTCCCCACAGGGCCGTGGTCACCACTTGGCGCAAGCACCTGTGCGAGTGCCGTTTGCCTGGACAGGTGGGTGTGCCCACTCTTGGGCGACGGCACTGGCACATGGTGCCTCATAGTACAATGAAGTGTCTCTGATGGTGGTGGTGCACAACCAACGTCAGGCACACCGTCGTAATATAAGGGGCCCTGTGCAAGTACCGCCACCCACGAGAGAGTGTTCCCCCAGCTCGAACAGTGCTCTACCACTTGCAAAACTTACCTCTCCCTGCTCCACCACTGTGTAGTCTGTGCTGTTAAATCCTTCAATGGCACTGCAAACACAAATTTGTTGAAGTGATAGATGATAGTAAAAATATACAGGGGCCCTGGCCTCGATTTAGACCAGTTAATACTTTGCACCAACTACCACTGTCTACTACTCAGCAGAGGAGCCCACCCCTGTACCTAGCTATACCACCAGTTTATTTATGAACATTTTTTTGGCTGACATTTAGCCCACTTTATTATTTTGGCCTATTAACTGTGTCAGCCACTTATTACAGTTGTCCTCCACTGAACAAAGCAATGCCGCCTGTGTACTCCTGTTACCAATTTTGAACTGCATTTAGCCTACTTACTTATTTGGGCCTAGTAACTCTGTCAGCCTCTAATTACAGTTGTCCTCTGCTGAACAAAGCTATGCCGTCGGTGTACTCCTGTTACCAATTTTGAACTGCATTTCGCCTACTTTTTTATTTTAGGCCTACTAAGTCTGTCTGAGCCACTTATTACAGTTGTCCTCCACTGAACAAAGCAATACCGCCTGTGTACTCCTCTTACCAATTTTGAACTGCATTAAGCCTACTTAATTACTTGAGCCTAGTAACTGTGTGAGCCTCTCCTTACAGTTGTCCTTCTCTGCTGAGCAAAGCGATGCCGCCTGTGCACTCCTCTTACCAATTTTGAACTGCAGTAAACCTACTTACTTACTAGGGCCTAGTAACTGTGTGAGCCTCTCATTACAGTTGTTCTCCTCCGCTGAAAAAAGCTATGCCGCCTTTGTACTCCTGTTACCAATTTTGAACTGCATTTAGCCTACTTACTTACTTGGGCCTAGTAACTGTGTGAGCCTCTCATTACAGTTGTCCTCCTCCGCTGAACAAAGCTATGCCGCCTGTGTACTCCTGTTACCAATTTTGAACTGCATTTAGCCTACTTTTTTTTATTTTAGGCCTATTTAGTCTGTTTGAGCCTCTTATATCAGTTGTCCTCCTCCACTGAAAAAAGCTATGCCGCCTGTGTACTGCTCTTACCAATTTTGAACTGCATTTATCCTACTTACTTACTTGGGCCTAGTAACTGTGTGAGCCTCTCATTACAGTTGTCCTCCTCCGCTGAACAAAGCTATGCCGCCTGTGTACTGCTCTTACCAATTTTGAACTGCATTTAGCCTACTTTTTTATTTTAGGCCTACTAAGTCTGTGTGAGCCTCTCATAACAGTTGTCCTGCTCCGCTGAAAAAAGCTATGCCGCCTGTGCACTCCTCTTACAAATTTTGAACTGCATTTAGCCTACTTACTTATTTGGGCCTAGTAATTGTGTGAGCCTCTCATTACAATTGTCCTCCTCCGCTGAACAAAGCTATGCCGCCTGTGTACTCCTGTTACCAATTTTGAACTGCATTTAGCCTACTTACTTACTTGGGCCTAGTAACTGTGTGCGCCTCTCATTACAGTTGTCCTCCTCCGCTGGACAAAGCTATGCCGCCTTTGTACTCATCTTACCAATTTTGAACTGCATTTAGCCTACTTTTTTATTTTAGGCCTACTAAGTCTGTGTGAGCCTCTCATAACAATGGTCCTCCTCCGCTGAAAAAAGCTATGGCACCTGTGTACTCATCTTACCAATTTTGAACTGCGTTTAGCCTACTTACTTACTTGGGCCTAGTAACTGTGTGAGCCTCTCATTACAGTTGTCCTCCTCCACTGAACAAAGCTATGCCGCCTGTGTACTCCTCTTACCAATTTTGAACTGCATTTAGCCTACTCACTTACTTGGGCCTAGTAACTGTGTGAGCCTCTCATTACAGTTGTCCTCCTCCACTGAACAAAGCTATGCCGCCTGTGCACTCCTGTTACCAATTTTGAACTGCATTTAGCCTACTTACTTACTTTGGCCTAGTAACTGTGTGAGCCTCTCATTACAGTTGTCCTCCTCCGCTGAACAAAGCTATGCCGCCTGTGTACTCCTGTTACCAATTTTGAACTGCATTTAGCCTACTTTTTTATTTTGGGCCTACTAACTGTGTCTGCGCCACTCATTACAGTTGTCCTCCACTGAACAAAGCAATGCCGCCTGTTTAGTCCTGTTACCAATTTTGAACTGCATTTAGCCTACTTTATTATTTGGGCCTATATCTGTGTTTCCTCCTCATCCTGCCCATTGCCCAGCCACTGCTAGATGAGTCTGCTGGTATATTGACCCAGACCACTGTGGGGGGAGTAAGCCCATTTAGAGACGTATAAAAATGGCCTATGGTGGACATTCAGCAGCTGCAAATTGAGGAATTAGAGCAGTCAGTAAGAGGAGGCCAAAAGCAAGACATTTTTAAGGCAAGCTACGTGTCAGCAGGGGAAGGTGGGCCAAAATAATTTGAAATCCATGATTGGTTCATTTTAATGAAGGTTAAATCATCAACATTCTGGGTAGCCAGACGAGTCCTTTTTTCGGTCAATATTGAACCAGCAGCACTGAATACTCTTTCTGATAGCACACTAGCAGCTGGGCAAGCGAGCTCCTGTAATGCATATTCTGCCAATTCAGGCCAGGTGTCTATTTTAGATGCCCAGTAATCAAAGGGGAATGGCCTGTGAGGGAGAACATCGATAAGGGAGGGAAAATAGTTGGTAACCATACTGGACAAATGCTGTCTCCTGTCACTTTGAATTGATGCAGCAGTACCTGTCGTATCTGCGGTCATTGCGAAATCACTCCACAACATGGTCATAAAACCCCTCTGTCCAACGCTACTTTGGATTTGTGCACCTCTAACACCTCTGCCATATTGCCCCCTACAGCTCGTGTGAGAACCATCACCGCCGCTGTGTGCTGGGAATGCCTGAACCAAACGGTCTACAAGAGTTGCTTGTTTGGTAGCCAATATTTGCTCAAGGTTCTCATGTGGCATGATATTTTCCTTTGCATCGTGAATCCATCATTGGTCATCATTTTGATAATGCGGGGGTCCCTTTTTAGGATACGCAAGGCATACTCTGCCATGTGGGCCAATGTTCCAGGTGTCAATTCACTGCTTGTGCTGCATTGAGGAGCACTTTCTTGCAAATCAACATCACTTGCGGCCCGCAAAAACCCTGTACCTGACCTTGCAAAGCCACCAGTTTCTATTGCCCCCTGAGAAGCATCTTCCTCCCATAAATATTCATCCCCATCATCCTCCTCCTCCTCTTCATCCACCACCTCATCCAGGAGAGTTCCCTGACCAGACAATGGCTGACTGTCATCAAGGCTTCCCTCCTCCTTGGCTGCACATGCCTGCTCCTTGATGTGCGTCAAACTTTGCATCAGCAGACGCATTAGTGGGATGCTCATGCTTATGATGGCGTCGTCTGCACTTACCAGCCGTGTGCATTCCTCAAAACACTGAAGGACTTGACAGAGGTCTTGGAGCTTCGACCACTGCACACCAGACAACTCCATGTCTGCCATCCAACTGCCTGCCCGTGTATGTGTATCCTCCCACAAATAAATGACAGCACGCCTCTGTTCGCACAGCCTCTGAAGCATGTGCAGAGTGGAGTTCCACCTTGTTGTAATGTCGATTATTAGGCGGTGCTGGGGAAGATTCAGCGATCGTTGATGGTTCTGCATATGGGTGGAGTGTACGGGCGACCGGCGGATGTGCGAGCAGTCTCCGCACCTTCGGGAGCAGGGCTGGTAACTCCAGATAATTTTTCAGGAAGCACTGCACCACCAGGTTCAAGGTGTGAGCCAGGCATGAAATGTGTTTCAGTTCTGAAAGGGCTATGGCAGCCATAAAATTCCTTCCCTTATCACTGACTACCTTGCCTGCCTCAAGATGTACACTGCCCAGCCATGACTGAGTTTCTTGCTGCAAGTACTCAGCCAGTACTTCCGCGATGTGTCTGTTGTCGCCCAAACACTTCATTTGTAGCACAGCCTGTTGACGCTTACCACTAGCTGTTCCATAGTGGGACACCTCGTGTGCAACACTGGCAGCTGCGGATGGAGTGGTCGTGCGACTGCGTTCTGTGGACAAGCTTTCACTTCTGGAGGAGGAGGAGGGGTGGCGAACGCCTACACCCAACTCTTTCCTAGACCGTGGGCTAGGCAGTACTGTCCCACTATGACTGTCCCCTGTGGCATCCACCACATTAACCCAGTGTGCCGTGATGGACACGTAATGTCCCTGGCCATGCCTACTGGTCCATGCATCTGTTGTGAGGTGCACCTTTTTACTGATTGATTGCCTCAGTGCATGGACAATGCGGTCTTTGACATGCTGGTGGAGGGCTGGGATGGCTCTTCTCACAAAGAAGTGTCAACTTGGTAGGTCATAGCGTGGTACTGTGTAGGCCAACAGGACTTTGAAAGCTTCGCTTTCAACCAACCGGTAGGGCATCATCTCTAACGAGATTAGTCTAGCAATGTGGGCGTTCAAACCCTGTGTACACGGATGACAGGATGAGTACTTTCTTTTCCTAACGAGAGTCTCTTGTAGGATGAGCTGGACTGGAGAGCTGCATATGGTGGAACTAGCGGGGGTGGTGGTGGACATGGCAGATTGAGAGAGGGTTGGTGATGGTATTCTTGATTTTGGCCTACATACAGTGTTTCCTACCAAGAACCTTGTGATTCCCTGACTGCTTTGGCCTTGCGACGATACCTCCACATTTGCTGCTGGTGGTGTCCTAACTGGTGGGCTTACTGTGATGGAAGCAATGTAGCGTTGCTGACTACCTTCATTCTGAGTAGGTGCACCAACAGTACTGAACGTTTGGTAGTTAGTCCAGTCTTGCAAGTGCATGCTGGTTAAATGTCTACGCATGCACGTTGTATTTAAATTTAGGAGATTCTTCCCTCTGCTAAAGGTCTTTGAGCACTTCTTACAGATAACTTTGCACTGATCGTTCGGATCTTGGTTAAAAAATTCCCACACTTCACTCTTGCTACTATGGATTACCTTTTCAGGTATTGCACGCTGTGCTACTTTCACTGGATGGCCACGCTGTCCTAAAACTGATTTTGGTTTTGACAAACATTTTTGGCCAGATACGGGCCTGCCAGATGAAATCTGTTGCAATGTAGATTGCTGCTACGGATCATCCTCCTCTGCTTCTGAGGAGGGCAATGTAGTGATCTGAGTCAATGGAACAGCAGAATAATCTAGCTGTGGCTGTGCATCTGTGCACTCCATGTCCGATTCATCTTGTAATGGGCTTTTAACAATTTCCCTCTCTAACCCAGGCACGGTATGTGTAAAGAGCTCCATGGAGTAAACTGTAGTTTCGCCTGCCGCATCCTTCACTTTTGGTTTGGGTGACACAAGGACACAAGGAAGCGACTTGTTCCTGACCGGGAGCATCTACTGACGACTCGCTGCTTTTAGATTTAGAAACTTCTGAAGAGGAGGCGAAAGTGCTAGAGACTGAGTCAGCAAGGAAAGCCTAAACTTTTTCCTGCTGGATGAGATACATTGATAACATTTGGTTTGTGTGGGAGGGGAGTATTGATGATCTTCATAATCTCATGGCAGCCCTCAATCGTAATGATTAGAGTTGAGCGACCTTGACCTTTTTAGAGTCGAGCCGGGTTTCGCGAAACCCGACTATGTCCAAAGTCGGGTCGAGTGAAATCGGCCGATTATGACGTAAAGTCGGGATCGACCGAAACACGAAACCCAATGCAAGTCAATGGGGCAGCATAGTCGGCAGTGAGTGGGGGCCAGGAAAACACCTAGAGTGGCCATTTTAATGTCAAAACCATCCATTCTTCTTAATGAAGCTTGTCAAGCGTAATTTACCTTATAATAATTGGAAGGCATTTGAAATTGGGGGTCATTTGGCTAAAGTTGTGGGGGGTAGGGCTGGTTCAAGTAATTAGTGGGCCCAGGAAATCTGGACCACGTCACGGCAGTGGAGCAGGGAGAGGTAAGTATTTCAACTTTGCAAGTGCTGTGAACCTGAGCAAGCAGGGGGGGCCCACTCGTTGGCATTGGCACTGGCACAGGGCCCCTCAAAGTACAGCGGTGTGTTTGCACGGCGGGGGCGCCTCCCACCGGCAGCAACACTTTTGCGTACTATGAGAGGCCCTGTGCCAGTGACGTCGCCAACTAGTATTCCTCCCCCCACCTGATGAAGGAACCTGCACTTTCATCTGCACCTTCCTCTTTGTCCCCGTGTAAGGTGGTATGGTATGCGGGAAGAGCAACCTGACTTTCAGCAGGGTCACAATGTTGTTGTGTAGCGTGCACGGGGAATGTTGCGTTATGGGTCAATGTACCAGCAGACTCATCTATCACTGGCTGGGCAATGGGCACGATGAAGTGGAAACACAGATATAGGCCCAAAGAAGAAAGTGGGCTAAATGCAGTTCAAAATTGGTAACACAGGAATAACCAGGGGGCATTGCAGTGGAGGACAACTGGAATGAGAGGCTGACACAGAGAGTAGGGCCAAATCAGTAAGTAGTCGAAATGCAGTTCAAAATTGGCAACCGTAGTAAACAGGCGGCACAGCTTTGTTCAGTGGAGGAGAACAGCAAGGAGTGGCAGACACCGATAGTAGGCCCCAAACCAACTAGTACGCCAAATGCAGTTGTTCCATTTAACCACAATTTAATGAGAGCCTGAAGATAGAAGCTCAGGAAAGGCAACCTGGGGAACACCTTGGAGTGTAACACACCATCTCTCTCCACCCCATACCCATTTTGTATGGCCTAATGCAGTGTACTTTTCTACAACTACTAAACGAGAGTCGGAAGACCGAAGCAATGGCAAGGAAACCTGGGGAACACCTTAGAGTGTAACACACCCTCTCTCTACACCCCATACCCAATTTGAAGGCCTAATGCAGTGTAGTTTCCAAGAACTACTAAACGAGAGCCGGAAGATCGAAGCTCAGGAAAGGCAACCTGGGGAACACCTTGGAGTGTAACACACCCTCTCGCTACACCCCATACCCAATTTGAAGGCCTAATGCAGCGTAGTTTCCAACAACTACTAAACGAGAGCCGGAAGATCGAAGCTCAGGAAAGGCAACCTGGGGAACACCTTGGAGTGTAACAAACCCTCTCTCTACACCCCATACCCAATTTGTAGGCCTAATGCAGCGTAGTTTCCGACAACTACTAAACGAGAGCATGAAGATCGAAGCTCAGGAAAGGCAACCTGGGGAACACCTTGGAGTGTAACACACCCTCTCTCTACACCCCATACCCAATTTGTAGGCCTAATGCAGCGTAGTTTCCGACAACTACTAAACGAGAGCCGGAATATCGAAGCTCAGGAAAGGCAACCTGGGGAACACCTTGGAGTGTAACACACCCTCTCTCTACGCCCCATACCCAATTTGTAGGCCTAATGCAGCGTAGTTTCCGACAACTACTAAACGAGAGCCGGAATATCGAAGCTCAGGAAAGGCAACCTGGGGAACACCTTGGAGTGTAACACACCCTCTCTCTACACCCCATACCCAATTTGAAGGCCTAATGCAGTGTAGTTTCCAAGAACTACTAAACGAGAGCCGGAAGATCGAAGCTCAGGAAAGGCAACCTGGGGAACACCTTGGAGTGTAACACACCCTCTCGCTACACCCCATACCCAATTTGAAGGCCTAATGCAGCGTAGTTTCCAACAACTACTAAACGAGAGCCGGAAGATCGAAGCTCAGGAAAGGCAACCTGGGGAACACCTTGGAGTGGAACACACCATCTCTCTACACCCCATACCCAATTTGAAGGCCTAATGCAGAGTAGTTTCCAAGAACTACTAAACGAGAGCCGGAAGATCGAAGCTCAGGAAAGGCAACCTGGGGAACACCTTGGAGTGTAACACAACGTCTCTCTACACGACGGAAGGGCTGATTCTTAGGAAGGAAGGCTGTTGGAAATAAGCATTGCGCGTCCGAGGGTGATTATATTCTTATTAGGTATATACTCACCCTCGGACGCGCCCTGCTTCTTTATTTGGAATGAATGTTTATTTGCAATGTGGTGTTGACTTTCTCTATTATTTTGGTAATTAATGATTTTATTATTTTCATTATTTTGCATCTTCTCGGCAATAATATAAAGAAGACGCGACAGGACAACACTCGGTGGATGCCATATGTGTGTTTTCAATTTAAAAAAACTTTCAGTTAACTACTTGCAGGAGAAAGTAATTGTAGCTGGTGGCCATTTTTAGTACTGTACCAGATTAGAGTTGTGTGTTTGTTTTTAATGTTAAAATGTCTGCATTTGATATCTCACCAGTATTTTCTTTTTTATAAGCAAAATACTTATTTTTATATTTTCTGATGTTGGTTCCAGGGGTACACGGCCAGCAGTGCCCTGGTCAGTGTAGTAGTAGTTGAAAGAATGGACCGCAGACAGGCATCGAAGGCCTAAAATAATAACACATGGCTGTAGGCAATTTTAAATTGGTTCCAGGGGTACACGGACAGCAGTGGTGTGGTCAGTGGAGGCCTAGTGGAAGGAGTGACCGCAGACAGGCATCGAAGGCCTAAAATAATAACACATGGCTGTAGGCAATTTTAAATTGGTTCCAGGGGTACACGGGCAGCAGTGACCTGGTCAGTGTAGTAGTAGTTGAAAGAATGGACCGCAGACAGGCATCGAAGGCCTAAAATAAAAAAATTGGGCTGGCTGTAGGCAATTTTAAATTGGTTCCAGGGGTACACGGGCAGCAGTGGTGTGGTCAGTGGAGGCCTAGTGGAAGGAGTGACCGCAGACAGGCATCGAAGGCCTAAAATAATAACACATGGCTGTAGGCAATTTTAAATTGGTTCCAGGGGTACACGGGCAGCAGTGACCTGGTCAGTGTAGTAGTAGTTGAAAAAATGGACCGCAGACAGGCATCGAATGCCTAAAATAATAACACATGGCTGTAGGCAATTTTAAATTGGTTACAGGGGTACACGGACAGCAGTGACCTGGTCAGTGTAGTAGTAGTTGAAAGAATGGACCGCAGACAGGCATCGAAGGCCTAAAATAAAAAAATTGGGCTGGCTGTAGGCAATTTTAAATTGGTTCCAGGGGTACACGGACAGCAGTGGTGTGGTCAGTGGAGGCCTAGTGGAAGGAGTGACCGCAGACAGGCATCGAAGGCCTAAAATAATAACACATGGCTGTAGGCAATTTTAAATTGGTTCCAGGGGTACACGGACAGCAGTGGTGTGGTCAGTGGAGGCCTAGTGGAAGGAGTGACCGCAGACAGGCATCGAAGGCCTAAAATAATAACACATGGCTGTAGGCAATTTTAAATTGGTTCCAGGGGTACACGGACAGCAGTGACCTGGTCAGTGTAGTAGTAGTTGAAAGAATGGACCGCAGACAGGCATCGAAGGCCTAAAATAAAAAAATTGGGCTGGCTGTAGGCAATTTTAAATTGGTTCCAGGGGTACACGGGCAGCAGTGGTGTGGTCAGTGGAGGCCTAGTGGAAGGAGTGACCGCAGACAGGCATCGAAGGCCTAAAATAATAACACATGGCTGTAGGCAATTTTAAATTGGTTCCAGGGGTACACGGACAGCAGTGGTGTGGTCAGTGGAGGCCTAGTGGAAGGAGTGACCGCAGACAGGCATCGAAGGCCTAAAATAATAACACATGGCTGTAGGCAATTTTAAATTGGTTCCAGGGGTACACGGACAGCAGTGACCTGGTCAGTGTAGTAGTAGTTGAAAGAATGGACCGCAGACAGGCATCGAAGGCCTAAAATAAAAAAATTGGGCTGGCTGTAGGCAATTTTAAATTGGTTCCAGGGGTACACGGACAGCAGTGGTGTGGTCAGTGGAGGCCTAGTGGAAGGAGTGACCGCAGACAGGCATCGAAGGCCTAAAATAATAACACATGGCTGTAGGCAATTTTAAATTGGTTCCAGGGGTACACGGACAGCAGTGGTGTGGTCAGTGGAGGCCTAGTGGAAGGAGTGACCGCAGACAGGCATCGAAGGCCTAAAATAATAACACATGGCTGTAGGCAATTTTAAATTGGTTCCAGGGGTACACGGACAGCAGTGACCTGGTCAGTGTAGTAGTAGTTGAAAGAATGGACCGCAGACAGGCATCGAAGGCCTAAAATAAAAAAATTGGGCTGGCTGTAGGCAATTTTAAATTGGTTCCAGGGGTACACGGGCAGCAGTGGTGTGGTCAGTGGAGGCCTAGTGGAAGGAGTGACCGCAGACAGGCATCGAAGGCCTAAAATAATAACACATGGCTGTAGGCAATTTTAAATTGGTTCCAGGGGTACACGGGCAGCAGTGACCTGGTCAGTGTAGTAGTAGTTGAAAAAATGGACCGCAGACAGGCATCGAATGCCTAAAATAATAACACATGGCTGTAGGCAATTTTAAATTGGTTACAGGGGTACACGGACAGCAGTGACCTGGTCAGTGTAGTAGTAGTTGAAAGAATGGACCGCAGACAGGCATCGAAGGCCTAAAATAAAAAAATTGGGCTGGCTGTAGGCAATTTTAAATTGGTTCCAGGGGTACACGGACAGCAGTGGTGTGGTCAGTGGAGGCCTAGTGGAAGGAGTGACCGCAGACAGGCATCGAAGGCCTAAAATAATAACACATGGCTGTAGGCAATTTTAAATTGGTTCCAGGGGTACACGGACAGCAGTGACCTGGTCAGTGTAGTAGTAGTTGAAAGAATGGACCGCAGACAGGCATCGAAGGCCTAAAATAAAAAAATTGGGCTGGCTGTAGGCAATTTTAAATTGGTTCCAGGGGTACACGGGCAGCAGTGACCTGGTCAGTGTAGTAGTAGTTGAAAGAATGGACCGCAGACAGGCTTAGAAGGCCTAACATAACAAACTTGGGCTGGCTGTAGGCACTTTTAAATTGGTTCCAGGGGTACACGGGCAGCAGTGGTCTGGTCAGTGGAAGTCTAGTGGAAGGAGTGACCGCAGACAGGCTTCCAAGGCCTAACATAACAAACTTGGGCTGGCTGTAGGCACTTTTAAATTGGTTCCAGGGGTACACGGGCAGCAGTGGTCTGGTCAGTGGAAGTCTAGTGGAAGGAGTGACCGCAGACAGGCTTCCAAGGCCTAACATAACAAACTTGGGCTGGCTGTAGGCACTTTTAAATTGGTTCCAGGGGTACACGGGCAGCAGTGGTCTGGTCAGTGGAAGTCTAGTGGAAGGAGTGACCGCAGACAGGCTTCCAAGGCCTAACATAACAAACTTGGGCTGGCTGTAGGCACTTTTAAATTGGTTCCAGGGGTACACGGGCAGCAGTGGTCTGGTCAGTGGAAGTCTAGTGGAAGGAGTGACCGCAGACAGGCTTCGAAGGCCTAACATAACAAAATTGGGCTGGCTGTAGGCACTTTAAATTGGTTCCAGGGGTACATGGGCAGCAGTGTATGGTCAGTGGAAGTCTAGTGGAAGGAGTGACGGCAGACAGTCTTCGAAGGCCTAACATAACAAAATTGGGCTGACTGTAGGCACTTTTAAATTGGTTCCAGGGTAACACGGCCAGCAGTGGCCTGGTCAGTGTAGTAGTTGTAGAAAGAAGGGACCGCAGACAGGCTTCGAAGGCCTAACATAACAAAAATGTCAAAACAATGGTATTGTCAGTGCCAGGCATTGAAGGATGTCAGCGGCTAGACTACACATTGGTGAAGCTGTGAGAGATAATTTTGCTAGTGGTAGAGCACTGTTTGAGCTGGGGGGGGGAACTGTCTTGTGGCCGGCGGTACAGGCACAGGGCCCCTCATATTACAACGGTGTGTCTGACGTTGGGTGCGCACCACCACCGCCAGAGACACTTTATTGTACTATGAGGGACCCAGTGGCAGTGCCGTCGACCAAAAGCGGCCACACCCACCTCTTCAGACAAACAGCACTCTCAAGGGTCCAAGCGCAAAGTGGCGATAGCACGGCCCCGTGTGGGGAGTTTGGCCATTTCGTGAGGTGGAAACATGTCGTATGCTGGACAATCAGGTGAAGAAAATTACGAGATTGGAAAAGTCATTCAGAATAGTCCACAGGCAAGACCTTTTCATAGGAAAGCTAGGTGTCAGCCGGGCAGGGTGGGGCAAAAGATTTTGAAATCCAGTTGTGGTTCATTTTAATGAAGGTTAGATCATCTACATTTTGGGTAGCCAGACGAGTCCTTTTTTCTGTTAGTATTGAACCTGCAGCACTGAATACTCTTTCTGATAGGACACTAGCTGCCGGGCAAGCAAGCTCCTGCAATGCATATTCTGCCAATTCTGGCCAGGTGTCTAATTTGGATGCCCAGTAATCAAATGGGAATGACGGTTGAGGGAGAACGTCGATAAGGGATGAAAAATAGTTTGTAACCATACTGGACAAATGTTGTCTCCTGTCACTTTGAATTGATGCTGCAGTACCTGTCCTGTCTGCGGTCATAGAAAAATCACTCCACAACCTGGTCAGAAAACCCCTCTGTCCAACGCCACTTCTGATTTCTGCCCCTCTAACACCTCTGGTCTGCTGGCCCCTGGAGCTCGTGTGAGAACGATCACGGGCGCTGTGTGCAGGGAATGCCAGAAGCAAACGGTCAACAAGAGTTGATTGTTTTGTTGCTAATATTAGTTCCAAGTTCTCATGTGGCATAATATTTTGCAATTTGCCTTTATAGCGAGGATCAAGGAGGCAGGCCAACCAGTAATCGTCATCGTTCATCATTTTTGTAATGCGTGTGTCCCTTTTGAGGATACGCAAGGCATAATCCGCCATGTGGGCCAAAGTTCCCGTTGTCAAATCTGCGGTTGTGCTTGGTTGAGGGGCAGTTGCAGGCAAATCTACGTCACTTGTGTCCCTCAAAAAACCAGAACCCGGCCTTGCCACGCCACCAATTTCCCGTGCCCCCGGGAAAGCTTCCTCATTAAAAATATACTCATCCCCATCATCCTCCTCATCCTCCACCTCCTCTTCGCCCGGTACCTCGTCATGTACACTGCCCTGACCAGACAATCGCTGACTGTCATCAAGGCTTTCCTCTTCCTCTGGTGCAGACGCCTGATCCTTTATGTGCGTCAAACTTTGCATCAGCAGACGCATTAGGGGGATGCTCATGCTTATTATGGCGTTGTCTGCACTAACCAGCCGTGTGCATTCCTCAAAACACTGAAGGACTTGACACATGTCTTGAATCTTCGACCACTGCACACCTGACAACTCCATGTCTGCCATCCTACTGCCTGCCCGTGTATGTGTATCCTCCCACAAAAACATAACAGCCCGCCTCTGTTCGCACAGTCTCTGAAGCATGTGCAGTGTTGAGTTCCACCTTGTTGCAACGTCTATGATTAGGCGATGCTGGGGAAGGTTCAAAGAACGCTGATAGGTCTGCATACGGCTGGAGTGTACAGGCGAACGGCGGATATGTGCGCAAAGTCCACGCACTTTGAGGAGCAGGTCGGATAACCCCGGATAACTTTTCAGGAAGCACTGCACCACCAGGTTTAAGGTGTGAGCCAGGCAAGGAATGTGTTTCAGTTGGGAAAGGGAGATGGCAGCCATGAAATTCCTTCCGTTATCACTCACTACCTTGCCTGCCTCAAGATCTACAGTGCCCAGCCACGACTGCGTTTCTTGCTGCAAGAACTCGGACAGAACTTCCGCGGTGTGTCTATTGTCGCCCAAACACTTCATAGCCAATACAGCCTGCTGACGTATGCCAGTAGCTGCCCCATAATGGGAGACCTGGTGTGCAACAGTGGCAGGTGCGGATGGAGTGTTTGTGCGACTGCGGTCTGTGGACGAGCTCTTGCTTCTGCAGGAGGACGAGGAGGAGGAGGAGGAGGGGGTGCGAACGGCTACAGACAACTGTTTACTAGACCGTGGGCTAGGCAGAACTGTCCCAAACTTGCTGTCCCCTGTGGACCCTGAATCCACCACATTTACCCAGTGTGCCGTGATGGACACGTAACGTCCCTGGCCATGCCTACTGGTCCATGCATCTGTTGTCAGGTGCACCTTTGTGCTCACAGATTGCCTGAGTGCATGGACGATGCGCTCTTTAACATGCTGGTGGAGGGCTGGGATGGCTTTTCTGGAAAAAAAGTGTCGACTGGGTAGCTCGTAGCGTGGTACAGCGTAGTCCATCAGGTCTTTGAAAGCTTCGCTTTCAACTAACCGGTAGGGCATCATCTCTAACGAGATTAGTCTAGCTATGTGGGCGTTCAAACCCTGTGTACGCGGATGCGAGGCTAAGTATTTCCTTTTTCTAACCATAGTCTCATGTAGGGTGAGCTGGACTGGAGAGCTGGAGATCGTGGAACTAGCGGGGGTGCCGGTGGACATGGCAGACTGAGAGACGGTGGGAGATGGTATTGTTGCCGCCGGTGCCCTAGATGCAGTGTTTCCTACTACGAAACTGGTGATTCCCTGACCCTGACTGCTTTGGCCTGGCAAAGATACCTGCACAGATACAGCAGGTGGTGCGCTAAATGGTGGTCCTACACTGCCGGAAGGGATGTTGCGTTGATGACTAGCTTCATTGGCCGAGGGTGCAACAACCTTAAGGGACGTTTGGTAGTTAGTCCAAGCTTTCAAATGCATGGTGGTTAAATGTCTATGCATGCAACTAGTATTGAGACTTTTCAGATTCTGACCTCTGCTTAAGGAAGTAGAACATTTTTGACAGATGACTTTGCGCTGATCAATTGGATGTTGTTTAAAAAAATGCCAGACTGCACTCTTTCTAGCATCGGATACCTTTTCAGGCATTGCAGACTGAGCTTTAACCGGATGGCCACGCTGTCCTCCACCAGGTTTTGGCTTTGCCACGCGTTTTGGGCAAGATACGGGCCCGGCAGATGGAACCTGTGGCGATGTTGATGCCTGCTGCGGCCCCTCCTCCTCCTCTGCTTCAGAACTGCTGCCGCCTGCACCCTGTTCCCCCAATGGCTGCCAATCGGGGTCAAGAACTGGGTCATCTAATAACTCTTCTTGTACCTCCTGCGCAACTTCGTCTGTGTCACCGTGTCGTTCGGTGGTATAGCGTTCGTGATGGGGCAACATAGTCTCATCAGGGTCTGATTCTTGATCAGCACCCTGCGAGGGCAATGTTGTGGTCTGAGTCAAAGGACCAGCATAGTAGTCTGGCTGTGGCTGTGCGTCAGTGCACTCCATGTCAGATTCAATTTGTAATGGGCATGGACTGTTAACTGCTTCACTTTCTAAGCCAGGGACGGTATGTGTAAAGAGCTCCATGGAGTAACCCGTTGTGTCGCCTGCTGCATTCTTCTCTGTTGTTGTTTTTGCTGAAGAGGACAAGGAAGTGACTTGTCCCTGACCGTGAACATCCACTAACGACGCGCTGCTTTTACTTTTACCAGTTTCACGAGATGAGGCAAAAGAGCTAGAGGCTGAGTCAGCAAGATAAGCCAAAACTTGCTCTTGCTGCTCCGGCTTTAAAAGCGGTTTTCCTAATCCCAGAAAAGGGAGCGTTCGAGGCCTTGTGTAGCCGGACGACGAACCTGGCTCCACAGCTCCAGACTTAGGTGCAATATTTTTTCCCCCACGACCACCTGATGCTCCACCACTACCACTACCCTCATTACCAGCTGACAATGAACGCCCCCGGCCACGACCTCTTCCACTAGACTTCCTCATTGTTTTAAAAACGTAACCAAACTAACGTTATTTGTTGCAGTCACACAACTTACACGGTGAGCTATAACTTCAGTATGATTTAGCTACCCCTTTACAGGTTGGTGAGACCACAGCGAAAATCAGGCCCAATGTTACACACTCTTTTTTTGGTGGCTGCAAATTAGAGAGATGCCCCACACGCAGGACTGTCACTGAAGCACAAATGTTAATATTAATGTCACACTATTATTTTTTTTTTATTTTTATTTTTTTCAGGAACACTTTAGAAACCCCCCAAAAAAAAAAAAATAGATTTTTGCAGGGAGAATTTAGAAAACAAATGTAACAAACTATATGCTTTCTATGGGCCACTGAGTGAGAGATGACGCACACAGGAATCAGGAGTGGCACACAAGCCCAGAGGCCAATATTTTTCTACCAATGATTGATGGAGTTATTTTCTCTGGTAGATTTTGGAACCCAAATCAAGGAAAAAAAATGTAGGCTTTCTATGGACCACAATTGGAGAGAGAGAGAGAGAGAGATGGCACACCCAGGAGTCAAGACTGGCACACAAGCAGAAAGGCCAATATTAATCTCCCACTGTTTTTTTTTTTTTTTTTTTTTTTTTTTTTTTTTTCAGGGAGACTTTAGAAAAAAAAATAATAAAAAAAATATGATTTTATCAGGAAGAATTTAGAAACCAAATAAAATAAAATGATTTTTTCAGGGAGAATTTATAAAACAAATAAAAACAAAAATAGGCGTTCTATGGCCCACTGACTGAGAGATGACGCACACAGGAGTCAGGAGTGGCACACAAACCCAGAGGCCAATATTTTTCTACCAATGATTGATGTAGTTATTTTCTCTGGTAGATTTTAGAACCCAAATCAAGGAAAAAAAATATAGGCTTTCTATGGACCACAATTGGAGAGAGAGAGAGAGAGAGAGAGAGAGAGAGAGAGAGAGAGATGGCACACCCAGGAGTCAAGACTGGCACACAAGCAGAAAGGCCAATATTAATCTCCCACTGTTTTTTTTGGTTGTTTTTTTTTTTTTTTTTTTCAGGGAGACTTTAGAAAAAAAAATAATAAAAAAAATATGATTTTATCAGGAAGAATTTAGAAACCAAATAAAATAAAATGATTTTTTCAGGGAGAATTTATAAAACAAATAAAACCAAAAATAGGCGTTCTATGGCCCACTGACTGAGAGATGACGCACCCAGGAGTCAAGACTGGCACACAAGCAGAAAGGCCAATATTAATCTCCCACTGTTTTTTTTGGTTGTTTTTTTTTTTTTTTTTTCAGGGAGACTTTAGAAAAAAAAATAATAAAAAAAATATGATTTTATCAGGAAGAATTTAGAAACCAAATAAAATAAAATGATTTTTTCAGGGAGAATTTATAAAACAAATAAAACCAAAAATAGGCGTTCTATGGCCCACTGACTGAGAGATGACGCACCCAGGAGTCAAGACTGGCACACAAGCAGAAAGGCCAATATTAATCTCCCACTGTTTTTTTTTTTTTTTTTCAGGGAGACTTTAGAAAAAAAAATAATAAAAAAAATATGATTTTATCAGGAAGAATTTAGAAACCAAATAAAATAAAATGATTTTTTCAGGGAGAATTTAGAAAACAAATAAAACCAAAAATAGGCGTTCTATGGCCCACTGACTGAGAGATGACGCACACAGGAGTCAGGAGTGGCACACAAACCCAGAGGCCAATATTTTTCTACCAATGATTGATGTAGTTATTTTCTCTGGTAGATTTTAGAACCCAAATCAAGGAAAAAAATATAGGCTTTCTATGGACCACAATTGGAGAGAGAGAGAGAGAGAGAGAGAGAGAGAGATGGCACACCCAGGAGTCAAGACTGGCACACAAGCAGAAAGGCCAATATTAATCTCCCACTGTTTTTTTGGTTGTTTTTTTTTTTTTTTTTTCAGGGAGACTTTAGAAATAAAAATAATAAAAAAAATATGATTTTATCAGGAAGAATTTAGAAACCAAATAAAATAAAATGATTTTTTCAGGGAGAATTTAGAAAACAAATAAAACCAAAAATATGCGTTCTATGGCCCACTGACTGAGAGAGAGAGAGAGATGGAACGCTTAGTACTGGCACACAAGCCCAAAGGGCAATATTAATCTCCCTTTTTTTTTCCAGGGAGAATTTCTGAAACCCAAAAAAAAAATAAAATAGGCTTTCTATGGCCCACTATTTGTGAGAGAGATGGGACGCTCAGGACTGGCACAGATGGCACGCTCAGGACTGGCACAGAAGCCCAGAGGCCAATATTAATCTCCCTTTTTTTCTGGGAGAATTTATAAAACCAAAAAAATATTTAAATAGGCTTTCTATGGCCCACTATTTGTGAGAGAGATGGCACGCTCAGGACTGGCACAGATGGCACGCTCACAACTGGCACACAAGCCCAGAGGCCAATATTAATCTCCCTTTTTTCAGGGAGAATTTCTAAAACCCAAAAAAAAAATAAAATAGGCTTTCTATGGCCCACTATTTGTGAGAGAGATGGGACGCTCAGGACTGGCACAGATGGCACGCTCAGGACTGGCACAGAAGCCCAGAGGCCAATATTAATCTCCCTTTTTTTCTGGGAGAATTTATAAAACCAAAAAAATATTTAAATAGGCTTTCTATGGCCCACTATTTGTGAGAGAGATGGCACGCTCAGGACTGGCACAGATGGCACGCTCACAACTGGCACACAAGCCCAGAGGCCAATATTAATCTCCCTTTTTTCAGGGAAAATTGATAAAACAAAAAAAAAATTAAATAGGCTTTCTATGGCCCACTATTTGTGAGAGAGATGGCACGCTCAGGGCTGGCTGGCACAGATGGCACGCTCAGGACTGGCACACAAGCCCAGAGGCCAATATTAATCTCCCTTTTTTTCTGGGAGAATTTATAAAACCAAAAAAAATATTTAAATAGGCTTTCTATGGCCCACTATTTGTGAGAGAGATGGCACGCTCAGGACTGGCACAGATGCACGCTCACAACTGGCACACAAGCCCAGAGGCCAATATTAATCTCCCTTTTTTCAGGGAAAATTGATAAAACAAAAAAAAAAATTAAATAGGCTTTCTATGGCCCACTATTTGTGAGAGAGATGGCACGCTCAGGGCTGGCTGGCACAGATGGCACGCTCAGGACTGGCACACAAGCCCAGAGGCAATATTAATCTCCCTTTTTTTCTGGGAGAATTTATAAAACCAAAAAAATATTTAAATAGGCTTTCTATGGCCCACTATTTGTGAGAGAGATGGCACGCTCAGGACTGGCACAGATGGCACGCTCACAACTGGCACACAAGCCCAGAGGCCAATATTAATCTCCCTTTTTCAGGGAAAATTTATAAAACAAAAAAAAAAATTAAATAGGCTTTCTATGGCCCACTATTTGTGAGAGAGATGGCCACGCTCAGGGCTGGCACAGATGGCACGCTCAGGACTGGCACACAAGCCCAGAGGCCAATATTAATCTCCCTTTTTTTCAGGGAGAATTTATAAAACCAAAAAAAAAAATAAATAGGCTTTCTATGGCCCACTATTTGTGAGAGAGATGGCACACTCAGGACTGGCACACAAGCCCAAAGGCCAATATTAATCTCCCACTGTATTTTTATCAGGGAGAATTTATACACCCCACAAAAAAAAATACAGAAAAATGAAAAGGCTTTCTATGGCCCACTATGTGAGAGAGATGGCACACACAGGGATGGCACTCTAGCAGAAATGCCAAATTGCCAATCTTAATCTCCCACCAAAAAAAAAAAAAAAAAAAAACAGGGAATGTCCTACAATTACTATCTCCCTGCCTGCAGTAATCTCAGCCAGGTATGGCAGGCAGCTACTATCTCCCTGCCTGCAGTAATCTCAGCCAGGTATGGCAGGCAGCAATAAGGAGTGGACTGATGCACAAATGAAATAAAAAGTGTGGACAAACAAAAAAGATAGCTGTGCAGAAAGGAAGGAACAAGAGGATTTGTGCTTTGAAAAAAGCAGTTGGTTTGCACAGCGGCGTACACACAGCAATGCAGCTATCAGGGAGCCTTCTAGGGCAGCCCAATGAGCTACAGCGCTGAGGGGAAAAAAAAAAAAAAAAAACTTCCACTGTCCCTGCACACCGAGGGTGGTGTTGGACAGTGCAAATCGCTGCAGCACAAGCGGTTTTGTGGTTAATGGACCCTGCCTAACGCTATCCCTGCTTCTGACAAAGCGGCAGCAACCTCTCCCTAAGCTCAGATCAGCAGCAGTAAGATGGCGGTCGGCGGGAACGCCTCTTTATAGCCCCTGTGACGTCGCAGACAGCAAGCCAATCACTGCAATGCCTTCTCTAAGATGGTGGGGACCAGGACCTATGTCATCACGCTGCCCACACTCTGCGTTTACCTTCATTGGCTGAGAAATGGCGCTTTTCGCGTCATTGAAACGCGACTTTGGGCGCGAAAGTCGCGTACCGCATGGCCGACCCCGCACAGGGGTCGGATCGGTTTCATGAAACCCCGACTTAGCCAAAAGTCGGCGACTTTTGAAAATGTTCGACCCGTTTCGCTCAACCCTAGTAATGATT